>NW_028301576.1:10417500-10477500 GCF_042242905.1 Orbicella faveolata
CTGTAGTTTGTAGCGAATTTTTCGAAATTCTCTGCAATACATGCTCTCACTGCACGGTAAATAAGAATTTACATGTGTAGGGGAATAACTGATTCTAACTAGAGGTATCGAAACTCTTGAGACTAAACTGCACTGAGGATTTCAGAGCTCAATCGGCTAGTACTTATTCTTGTAATTTTACTTCTACTTCTACTTCTACTTCATACCATTTGACAATGCACCCACTTTAATGCTAACTCTATAGCTACGCCCAGGACTCAAACCAAGGGTAAATCATGTGGTACAAAACAAAGTACTCGGATGTAAATCCTAAACGAATGCAGCTGTTCGACTTGATGAGGCAAATTTGAAGCTAGAAAAATAGAATAGTCTTTATCAACAGCTAATTTAGGATCTATCTAGGGGAGGTAGAAACCAAGGTCGCAAGAACGACATAAACATATACACAGGTGGACGTCCAAACACGAAGTTCTAGAATGAAATGTTTCGAATTCAAAGGGAAGAGGTGTTCAAGAACTAAGTGTTCCACATGTGTGAGTTAACCTAAGCTTGCCAAAACTAAGCTTTCCTAAAAACATAATTTCTAAATATTTGGCCCCACAACGCATGTATAACAGACTCAGTCATGGATCGTCGTAGGTCGCTGTAGGAGAGCTACGCTTACTCTCCGCAAACAAATCTAATGACAATGACTAAAAAATTTACTTCCTTTTCCTTTCTGGCGCTTTCAAATCGTTACACGGTTGACGAGAGACCCAGAAACTGCATGTAATTCCCGTAGTCCTAGAGACAGCCGTTATGACTCAGACTGGATTCCCCTCTATCTCCAAGCGAGTAAATCCGAATCCACTTTGAGACTTCTCGGTTTTTAAACCAAGATCACCAGTATACTTGAGAAATGAAAACAAAGCAATACTGACGTGAGCGAGCATATCTTCTTATCCGTTGTCAACAACAGTTTGCGATTCGTCGAACAAATCCCTTTTATTCCACTATTCTTGACGAGACGAAATGAAAAGCTTTTCACGAAATCTTTATTTTAGCACCATATCAAACGGATGATGATTCGATATGGGAAATGAACAGACCGGAATGAAATGCTCCTCACGCTTTTGAGAATAACTATGCGGGCAAGCCAAAGCATCACTAGCGCTAAAAAAATTTTGTTTGCATAAGGAATGAAACGCATGCAACCAAAATAGCAGTTAAAACGGTTTTATACGGGTTGTTAGTTAACAAGAAGTCCAACATCAATGGCAATCAGTTTACGTTCAGTTAAAAAATCGTGATATTGGTGACAATGCCCTTTCCCAATCCGATCAACATAATATCTTCAAGAAAGTTCTTGTATCGAGCTCCCTCGTGCGTCGAAGATGACATGAAACAGTGCCGTTTACGTTTCAATATTAAAGTGCTAAAGAAAACTAATTATAACTTACCTTGTATGAAAGCAGGAAGCCAAAATACAAAGCAAGCCATCCGTACGCTGTTGTGGCAGGACATTGCTGTTTTGCGCGACACTGCTGTTTTGCTGCTTCTGTTAGCTTTCGATTAGCTTGGAATCCTTTTTTCATTAGTCATGAATATAAGTGTTATGTACATTGTTAGCCCCGTCTACTTAACGAGACAGTTAAGGATAAAGGTAGATCCAAATCAAGTCTGTTCGATTAGTTTTTGAACCTCAGACAATTCCCATTTTCACTCAATAACACATACTGGATGGAAAGATCATTAATATTTAGAGTTACAGCTGATTACTGTTGATTAAAAGGCGTTCTGACTTTAGATCATATCATTTGATACGCAAATATTATTGACAGGCTTATTGTCTGAGAATGGAATGACGCACTTTGGCTTTCCAAGAAAAATGACCTTGGCCCCAAAGTTATTCAGCTCAGGGTTTCCATGAATTGTGCTGGCACTAAAGTAGTATACCCGAATACCTCCAGTTTCCAAGAAATTCTGTTAACAAGCACAGGCTGACAATGGGAGAGAGGATTGGAAAGGTCGTATGGGGGTAGGGTGAGTAGGTGTTGGTTGGGTGCGTGGAATTATTTTTGTGGCCATATCATTGGAAAAAAAAATGCGTACTCAAAATGTTTGGTACATATCAGAAAGAGATGTCGCTTGTTGAAAAATACCTCATTAAAGGACTGAGCATGCTGCAACTTGATGGGAAAAATTGGAAAGCGCGCGTCTTATGTTCAACTGCTGATTGGACTGGAAATCTTATGGGCTTCAGTCTATTCGAGGAGCGGGAAGGAAGGGAGGGAAAAGATGTGACTGAAACTGCTGGCATGAACAAACAATTTTGGCACCTGAGCTTGGGGAAGATAAAACTACAGACCTTTCCGCATTTCTGCCTCCACCTTCAGAATGCAAGAAAAGTAGCCCAGATGAGTTCGTTTCTAAACAAGCACTTTCAAATAAACTGCTGATGCTTGGCGAGATTGGTGTGTGCACGTGCGTGTCTTGGTTAGTTAGGCTAAGCTCCTCAGAATACTAAACTCACGGTTACTACCGCCCCGATAGTGGTTCGCGGGGCAAGTTTTGTGACTATCGATTAAACGTCGTTTGACCAATATCAATTGATATGATCAATTACCTAATACTTATCGATTGACAACGGGCGATCGAAAGATTTTCTAATGATCTGTTTTAATATAAAGAGCTGATGTATTTTTTGAAATATTTGCAATAATTAACAGTTGATCTGCACCATTTTAAAACCCCAATTTTGCTTCGTTCTTGTTGATTGGTGCGTCTTTTGTTCTTAACTCATTTCTGGCACATCAAAAGTGGGCGTGGGCAAAGGTCAGAAGGTTAATCATTAATATCTCAGCAAATATTTACAGGAGAATAATCTACTATATCTCATTTAAAAGAGCATAAAAAATACTCTCTAGAAACAAAAAAAAAAGCTTTCCTTCATTGTAGCGTAGTCTAAACGAGACTAAACGATGCTAACACAACGGTTTTTAATGAAGCTCATAAAAGCCCGCCATTGCTAGCCGTAATACGACAACAAATACATCCGGGATACATCTCCTTCTACTGCGCAAACCCGAAGGGCCTATGACATCATAACATCGTTACATCTCCCTCCTTGAACGAGCAAAACAAAGAAATGAAGGGACGGTAAGGTAGGTAACGGACGAAAGGACAAGTGATTAAACAAAACAACTCTAACACTGTTCACTGTTCAGAACTGTTCGAAAAGCCTTTACACTGGATTCCTAGGTGGTGAAATCCCTGAGGTATGCGGGTCTCCTAACAATCCTGCCACTTCTAGTAGAGACAGGAGCGGGAAAACTTGGCGAAGCTGGCTGTAAATCTGGCTGCGAGACATCTGGTAACTGCAACGCTGAAGGTTCAGGGGGCACCTGGAGTGTCTCCTCAGTAGGTTTCCTGGTGGGGAGTAGAGTTTGAGCATTGACCTTCGATTCCCCTATGTCTCCGTCTGGCATCGCTTGAAAGTTCTCAGGAACTTTGTATAGATGTGAACGGTTTCGGCGGTAGAGCCTACCATCCTCTGTGCGGACTTGATAGGAACGTGGAGCTTCCTGACTACTCACTTGCGCTTTAAACCACTTTGAATGACCTGGTAATGGTCGGACCCGCACCACATCGCCATCTTTTAACGGTTGCAACTCTTTAGCACCTCTGTTGAAGGAGAGCGCTTGCTTGTTTTGTCTCTGTTGCAAGTTCAGGTGTACATCGGGAATGACTTTTGGCTGAAGCAGGTGGCTAGCCATGGGTAGTGCGGTACGGGTTCTACGCGAGAAGAGACGCTGTGCAGGGGTGCTGTCCATTCCTTCTGATGGTGTATTCCGGAAGTCCAGTAGAGACAAGTGTGGATCATGGCTGGCATCAGCAGCTTTTTTCAAGATATTTTTTGCTGTTTTGACACTATTCTCAGCCTTCCCATTGGATTCAGGATACCGTGGAGACGTTTTAACGTGTTCAAACTGGTACTCGGCTGCAAACTTCTGAAACTCAGCACAGTCGAACTGTGGGCCGTTGTTTGTGGTGAGTCGGTCTGGGAGACCATATCTTGCCAGATGAGGTTTCAGCTTGTTAATGACCGCTCTGGCTGTCGTAGACGTCAGTATATCCAACTCGAAGAAATTAGAATAACGGTCAGTTGTAATGAAGTACTGGGTGCCATTGAGCTCGAACAGGTCTGCTGAGATGCTCTGCCATGGTCTTGTAGGTATTTCGTGACATTTCAGAGGTTCTTTCTGCTGCTCTGGTTTGTAGCTGTTGCAAATGCTGCACCTTGAGATGAATTCTGTGATTTGCTTGTAGATGCCTGGCCAGTAGAAGGCTTCTTTGGCTCTCCTGAGGCACCCCTGAATGCCCAGGTGACTGGCATGTACTTTATCCATCACGCATTGCCTGAGGCTAGATGGTACTATAATGCGCTCACCCTTGAACACAACACCATCTTGTATTGACAACTCTTCTCTGAAGGGAAAATAGACCTGCAACTGGGAGGGTACGTCAGCCCTTCTCTCTGGCCAGCCTTGGGTGATAATAGGAGCTAATGCCTGGAGCTCTGCATCAACTTCAGTGGCACTTTTGATTTCCTGCAAGGTTAGTTTCCGAATGGGCACAGACTCTGCCATGTCTATATACTCAGTCTCAACTTCTGTTGGTGATCTTGTGTCAGCAACATTCCATACTTCCTGGGTGTCAACTGTGTCTTGTTTAACCAGGGGAAGGTAAGCTCGGCTTAGTGGATCAGCCATGTGCATCTCTTTACCCTTTCTGTAGGAAACCTCTAAATCAAATTTCTGTAGACGCAACAGCATTCTCTGCAATCGCTTTGTTGCACTCAATAGACTTTTCTTCATAATAGACTCCAGGGGTTTGTGATCAGTGTCAATAAAGGTCTTTCTGCCATAGACATAGCCCTCGAATCGCTCAACTCCAAAGACAATTGCTAATAGTTCCTTTTCTATCTGAGCGTAATTAGTCTCAGTAGGCGTCAGAGCCCTGGAGGCATACGCCACAGGGTGCCCATCCTGCATCAAACATGCTCCAAGACCACTCATAGAGGCGTCGCACTGGAGTACGGTCTTCTTTTGGGGGTCGAAGAACTTGAGCACAGGTGCCTGGGTTAGAGCCTGCTTCACTTGATCTAGACACTGGCCATGAACCTCTTTGTCCCAGACAAACTCATTGTCCTTCTTGACAAGCTCTCTCAGTGGTTTGGCCAAATCTGCTAGGTTGGGAGCAAACTTCTGCACGTAATTTATCATGCCTAGTACTCTTTGGACACCTTCCTTGTCCGTAGGAGGCGGCATTTCATTGATGGCTTTCAGCTTGTTTGGATCAGCCCGGAGACCCTCCGACGATATGATGTGACCCATGTAGCTGACTTGCTTCTGTCTGAACTGTATCTTCTCTGAGTTAAGCTTGATGCCCTTCTGCCGACAACGGTTGAACACTTCTCGCAGGTTTCGGTCATGATCTTTGAGTGCTTCCTCATCGTTGTTTCCTGCTCCGAACACCAGGATGTCATCTGCTATAGCCTTCTGCCCTGGTAGGCCTTCAAGTGCAATATCAATCCTCCTCTGAAACTCCTCTGGAGCTGGGAATACACCAAACGGCAAGCGAAGCCACCGAAAGCGTCCCCAGGGTGTTCCAAAGGTAGTGGCAAAGCTACTTGGCTCGTCCAGCTGTATGTGCCAGAACCCATTTTTTGCATTCAATACCGTGAACACACGGGCCTTTGATAACAGAGGCAGCACATCATCTATTGTAGGTAAGGGGTAATGATTTCCTTGTAAAGCTTCATTCAATGGTTTCGGGTCAATACACAGTCTAACTTTGCCATTTTTCTTTGTTGTGACCACAAGTGCTGAAATCCAGTTCGTAGGTGTATCGACCTTCCGAATCACTCCAATATTTGACAATCTGTCCAGTTCTTGTTTTAGAGGCTCTCTGAGGGCAATGGGGACTTTCCGTGTAGGTAGCTGGACTGGCTGGACATTCTTGTCTATCTCCAGGTGGAGTAGCCCTTCTAGTTTGCCTTCTCCAGTGAACACATCGGTGTACTGCGAAATGTAGTCTTCCACCTTGGGACTTTTCTCCTCCACACCGCTTGACTCCACAGAAAGGATATTCTGGCTGTTGACTGTTAGCAGCTGAAGGTGTTCGCTGGCCCTCAAGCCCAAAATGGATTTACAATCACCATGAACAAGATGAAACTCAATGCTGTATTTCTTATTGTTCTTGGGGTTGATGACTTTGAATCGCTTCTTGCCCAAGGGTTTGACCTCTGACTAGTTGTACATTACCAGGGCCACGGGGGTTTCTTCCAATTCACTCAAGCCGTTTTGGCCACAGAGCTTTAACACTGTCTCATCAGTCATGATGTTTACTGTTGATCCACTGTCTAACTGAAACTTTTCCTGGTTTCCATTGACCAGTAGGGTGGCAAAAACTTTGTTAGGGGAACGACTGGAGGCTAATGCATTAACCATCTCTTTCACTTCAATCTCGGCCACATATTCATACTCCTCATCTTCGGATGTGTAATCCACAGACAGCACTTTCTTCTTAGATTCTTGGCAACACACCGCAAAATGGTTTGGCTTGCCACAATTCTTGCAAGATGTTCCCCAAGCAGGGCAGTTCTTCTTCGTGAAAGGATGGTGCCTTGAACAAAACTTGCACTTGCTTTCTTGTGACTCGTTTTGGTTCTTCTCTGGAACCTTTGTCTTCTTTTTGTCAACTATTTTTCTTTTGTCTTCCTTCACGAAACGGACATCCTCTTGATTCATCTCCTTTAGCTGCCTTGCTGATGTCTGCGAAGATCTGCAGATGTCTATACATTGTCCTAAAGTGAGCTTGCTTGTCTGCAGGAGCTTCTTACGAGCAGAATTGTCATTGATGCCCACCACCATTCTATCACGAATAAGTGAGTCTGTTAATGACCCATAGTTGCATGTCTTCGCTAATTTTCGTAATGCGGTGACATAAGCATCAACTGATTCATTTGACTCTTGGTCCCGACGGTTGAACACATACCTTTCATAGGTCTCATTGCACTCCCCAATGCTGTATTGTTTTATCTTTTCTAAGATCACTTCCGGGTCTTTTCTGTGGTCTTCGTTCTCAAACTCCATAGCATCAATGACGTCTAATGCATCAGAACCGATGCACGTAAGCAACGTGGCTGCCCGTCGTTCCTTATTTCTGCCCGGGTTTTCGGGGTCTTTTAGCTGAGCCGCGATTTCGTAATTTGACCACGCTCGAGAGAATCGTTGCCATTTGACAGGAAGATTTCCACCGCTTAAATCCATCCTTTCTGGAAGCGGTATATTCACAGGAACAGTTATCATCGAGGGTTGTGTACCCGAAGCGCCACCACCTTCTTCACTCATGGTAAGCATAACACTTGTACAGAAATATCGACGGGAGAGTTCACAGAAAATACTTCAAAAAACTCACCAAGTTGGCTTCCGGCGAGGCTACGAGCGGCAGTACTATGTGTGTTTCACTTCTGACACCATGTAGCGTAGTCTAAACGAGACTAAACGATGCTAACACAACGGTTTTTAATGAAGCTCATAAAAGCCCGCCATTGCTAGCCGTAATACAACAACAACTACATCCGGGATACATCTCCTTCTACTGCGCAAGCCCGAAGGGCCTATGACATCATAACATCGTTACATTCATGGAAGCTATTAGTAATTTTTAAAGAATTTAAATAAATTAAACTTCACCAAAAAATGGGGGCGGGGGGAGAGGGGGAAATGTAAAAAAATATTTAAAAAATGTATTTCCACTCCACTGGTCAAATTTGATGTAGAAATAAATAATTTTCCTTAATTTATCAGCAAACACATCCTGAAAACAGAGCGTAAAACCATCGAAATCGCGAAGAACAGTCGTAAATAATAACACTTCACCTAAATGGGTATAATTCTTTAAAATAACCTATATGTAACTACAATTCTTCTAACTAAAATCTTTTTTAACTCTTCAATGATTAGGAAACTTTCATAAATTGAAAAACACTTATACAGTTGAATAACAAACTACGATGTTCAAGGAACCCTCCGGGAAACCAAAGAGAGTTTTGAAGTACTTCTCTTAGTATAGTTAGTGAATTTCCTTTTTTTTTTTTTCCGTAGTTTTGGAAAACCTTGGTAAAGCATTCATCTGATTAAATAAACTGTAGGAGTTTTGGAATCCCTTGCGAGATCACAAACACTTCTCTAAAATAAGTTAAGATGTTCAGAAGAAGTTTTGGAATCCCTTGTGAGATCACAAACACTTCTCTAAGGTAAGTTAAGATGTTCAGAAGTTTTGGAATCCCTTGCGAGATCACAAACACTTTTCTAAAGTAAGTTAACATGTTACGAAGTTTTGGAATCCCTTGCGAGGTCACAAACACTTCTGTAGAATAAGTTAAGATGTTTAGAAGAAGTTTTGGAATCCCTTGCGAGATCACAAACGCTTTTCTAAAGTAAGTTAAGATGTTACGAAGTTTTGGAATCCCTTGTGAGATCACAAACACTTCTCTAAGGAAAGTTAAGATATTCAGAAGAAGTTTTGGAATCCCTTGCGAGATCACAAACACTTTTCTAAAGTAAGTTAACTTGTTACGAAGTTTTGGAATCCCTTGCGAGATCACAAACACTTCTGTAGAATAAGTTAAGATGTTTAGAAGAAGTTTTGGAATCCCTTGCGAGATCACAAACACTTCTGTAGAATAAGTTAAGATGTTTAGAAGAAGTTTTGGAATCCCTTGCGAGATCACAAACACTTTTCTAAAGTAAGTTAAGATGTTACGAAGTTTTGGAATCCCTTGTGAGATCACTAACACTTCTCTAAAGTAAGTTAAGATATTCAGAAGAAGTTTTGGAATCCCTTGCGAGATCACAAACACTTCTCTAAAGTAATTAAAGATGTTACGAAGTTTTGGAATCCCCTGCGAGGTCACAAACACTTCTCTAGAATAAGGGGCGGCTGGTAATGGAGTCTACCAGGGAAAACCTCACATTAAAATTTACCAGCTAGATTCATGCCAAAAATGCGCATTTTCCAGCTAGGATAAGCTTCCGAGTTTAAACCAGTAAGCAAGCAATTGTGTTGAGGCGGGCTTCCCAGCAAGTTCCATGCCAGTGCTTAAGAATCCCAGCCAGCGCATTAAGCCCTGCGGAGCGGATATTTTGTATATCGGCTCCGGTGAGCACTCCTGTTTACTCAACGAAACAAAGCTTTTTTCCAAAGTTCCTGAGCTCTACGATCCCAAAAACGATTCAAGACACATAATTCAAGAATTATTCGAGATTGCAAACGGAAAAACGGCGGTCCGACGGGAATTTAGTCGCACTTGAACAACATGCGTGGATTTGCGTAGCACATGGCGAAGGTCATGCAAGCTCACTTACCTAAAATTTTCGCGTCTAATTTCTTGCTAACCGTAAAATTAAATTCGTATTTACTTCAAATACCTTTAGGAATGTTGTCCGCTTCCGAAAACATCTTCAGGACTTTGAAATCATGGACATCGCTCGCTCAACAAAAGGCGGCCATTTTGACTTGAAATTGTGTGATTTCACAATGTCGTCATGTAGGCCACATTAAAGCATTCCACGTGAAACTAGCCATGTGTTTAGGTAATTATCTCTAGTTTTATGTCCCCAAATTTCAGGGGAAACGAAAATAATCCAATTTTTTAAATTTTTTTTAGTCATCAATCCTGAAGCATTGAAATTTATAGAGCATGACAGGTAAGAGAGTAACTATAGGGGCATTGCATTGTTTACTTATTGTTGCATTTGGTCGGTTATAAAGAACCTTTAACCAATGCAGGTCAAGCCAAAATTATTGTTATGGGAAACGTTTATGGCTGCATAACTCAGTATAAATCTGTCATGCATGACCTTCTGCTGTTAAAAAGTGGATGCAAAAACATAAAAATAAAAATACGGTAGAACAGATAAAGCCATGGCAAAATAATCTTAAGCAGCTTTCTCTTTTTAAATTCCAAATAAATTTCTGGCTTGATTTAATCAGCCAGTTCAAAAAGCTATTCCACTACGAATGGCAAAAAATAACATCCTGCATGAGCGCTTGGGGTGCATATTTTTCGTTCGGCACTACCGCGTAAATATACTTTTAAGCTTTAAAAGGCTTATTTACTTCTTGGCGCTAGGTTGACCTTTTTCAATAGCTTTGTTTTACCACATTTTGATTATGGACCGAGACATCATCTGGGGTGACCGAAGAAATTCGACATTAATGGACGACTTACGAGTGCTTCAAAATAAAGCTGCCCGTATTATTCTAATCTCCCCAGACGCGTATCTTCTAGTGACGCTCCAGCAAAATTATATTGGAAACCACTATTGCGCTGAAGAGCCGAACGCTTTGCCATTCTTGTTTGTAAATTAATTAATAACTTTTTTTTTTCTCATGCCTATCGATATAGTTTTAATCGCGATATTCATGGTTATAATACCCGTTCTAGGAAGAATTTTAGGAAAACCGCAGCCAAAAGAAGGTGGGACCACGGGACCAATATTAACTTTGCTGCGAATGACTGGAATTCTCTTGATCTGTCACTTAGGGAAGCCGCCTCCTTACCCAGCTTTTAACGAAACCTCTCCAAAGTCATTTTTAAACTACCTATTAATTAGTAACATTTAGAGTGGTTTTCAATTGAGTGTCGTAAGACCAAAACCAAACCAATTAACTTACCAGTCAGACTACTCAGCCACTCCCAAACCGTAGTAAAACCAAAACCAAAACCAAAATAATTGAATGATTACTTTCGACACTCAATTGAAAACTGGTCTAGTTTCTCTATTATAATATTATTGTATGTTTTTAATGTACGTTTATAATTTTGGGTATGTAAAATTAAAACTCTTCTTTTTAATCACATACGCTAGTATTTCTGTCAATGATTTTAGTTTAATGAGGAGCCTCGAGTAAATCACTTTTTTAAAGTGAAGTTGGCATCCTTAATAAAACTTATCATTCCTTCCTTCCTTCCTTCCTTCCTTCCTTCATTCAAAGATCAGTTGTAAAATCTCAAACCATTTTTTACTCAATAAAACTTATTTTTATGTATTTTTGTTAGGCAATGATTCATATGCCTACTGCTCGTTTCAAAAAGTTATCTCGAAATTATGTATTCTACAGAAGGTAGAGAGATTCCCGCTCATTTGTCTTTTTAACTATATTGCTGCCCCAACGGAGCGACTAATTCTCTTCACACATTACCATTTGTATCAAAGACATACCCATCAACAAGTCTCTCCTCTTGAGCATTTGATTTTATATTTTATATGCGTTAACCAGTAAAAGAGAAAAGACAGACTAACATGATTGAATGATCTACCTTTTTTTATCGATCTCACCACTTCGTACGCATTTTTTTTTTCAGACATCTGTTAATGAAAGTGAAGAATGATCATCGCAGTTAATTTTCCAATTTAAGCAATTGGAAAGAAGAGGCCTGAAAAAATCAGGGCTTCAACGGGATTCAAACCCGTGACCTCCGCGATACCGGTGCGATGCTCTACCAACTGAGCTATGAAGCCACACATTGGGAGCGAGGTCAATTAGTTGAGTTCATATCTTCCCGTGAGGAGTGAAATGATGTGAAGTTTATATCAAATAATTCATATATGAACTGCGGTTGTGGATGAAAGTGAAGAATGATCATCGCAGTTAATTTCCCAATGTGTGGCTTCATAGCTCAGTTGGTAGAGCATCGCACCGGTATCGCGGAGGTCACGGGTTCGAATCCCGTTGAAGCCCTGATTTTTTCAGGCTTCTTCTTTCCAATTGCTTAAATTGGAAAATTAACTGCGATGATCATTCTTCACTTTCATCTACAACCGCAGTTCATATATGAATTATTTCATATAAACTTCACATCATTTCACTCCTCACGGGAAGATATGAACTCAACTAATTGACCTCGCTCCCAATGTGTGGCTTCATAGCTCAGTTGGTAGAGCATCGCACCGGTATCGCGGAGGTCACGGGTTCGAATCCCGTTGAAGCCCTGATTTTTTCAGGCTTCTTTTTTCCAATTGCTTAAATTGGAAAATTAACTGCGATGATCATTCTTCACTTTCATCTACAACCGCAGTTCATATATGAATTATTTCATATAAACTTCACATCAGACATCTGTTAAGTTCACCCTATGAATTCCCTCATTTACCCAATTCCGTTTACTGTTTATATTTCCAGCTACACTGTCACATTGGCGCTACCTATTGGGCCGTCATTCCATCTCAAAGGCTTAGGTGCATGCCTGGAAAGAGAAAGGACTAACTCGTGATTACACAGCGTTACATAATACTTTGTTCGTAGCGTGAACCCGAGAGAGTGCGATATTATTAGCAGTTTTGTTTCGAGTCAATGACACCGTGATGAATCCGTCGTGCACTCAGTATTGCGTTTAACATGAGAATGTTATAGTGGAATTTACGAGCTAGCTGTTGTGATGAGTATGACTTCAGTATTACACACTCTGTAAACTAAATGCTCCTGATGTCACAATCATAACAAACATTATCAACAGGCCGCGTAGGCTAAGCTTAAACTTACTAGTTAAGGGAACCCTTGCAGCAGTATTTGTCCAAGGTTTAAGGCAAGTCCAGTCCGGACAGTCGAACTATGCGGAAGGGCACGGCTGAAACAGCATGATAAACGTTAACTCATAAATATGTTACTGACACTGCTTTGTGGAACATAAAAAAAAGGGTGGAAATCTAAACGACTTTACCCTTAACGGTTTAGTTTCTAAGCCGACTAATTTCTTAGATGCGGCGCGCGCAAAAAGACTGTTAGTGTGGAACATAATCGGGTAGGAAAACAAATTAGTAAGAGTATGGAAGCTGTTTTACCTTCATCAGTAACAGCAAAAAGAATTTTGAGAGAACTTGAAACGTGAACGAGTCAATTAAATTGTTTCAACCACTGAGTTGAGTAGTAACAATCTTCGCGGCAACTGATCTCATTACGGACACGTATTTCGCTTCTATTGTTTATTCCTCACGTCGTACAATTTCTCACACAGAAATCTTCGCGTTCGTTGATTGTATTCGTCTTAATTAAGCGATATACTGGGCGAATTAGTACGGTCTTCACGTTCCCAAATTTGAAAGCAAGCGCAAGTGAAAATTCGTTGCTGCCCCGCTTCTGGCATGCAAAGTGATTGCCGGGGAACTAGCCAGAGGCGAATTTAATCGCTGATATCTGACATGGTAGCCTTTTCAGACGCTGCTATCCTCTGCTTCGAAGGGTGTTTTTCATATTCTTGTACCACAAGCATATTGATGAATTACTCGTTTAGTTTAATCAAATGATATCCGCCGACTCGTCTCGGGTCGCTGAGAGGGCCTGATCAAAAGATATTACTCTATCGTTTCTCTTTTTTCCCTTTTTCTACTTTTCATGACGTATTTGCTGATTCGGTTTATATAAGCCGATGAATTTTTCACGAAAGACTTCACTTTTCCCGATGTAATATTTCCTTGGGTCACTTAAATAAAACTTTTACACTTGTAATCTACAAGTCGGACCACTGTATTTACAAGCGCAGACGGAAAGAAGTTTAATAAAAATCGTTACAAGTCCAGGTTACAAGTGTGCAACTTGTAATTACAGGTGTAGCGCTACACGTGTCAAGTAAAACTTTTACAAGAGTTCGACTTGTATTTCATATGATGAGTCCAACTTGTAAATCACAAGTGCAAAATAGAAGTCGCATGTCACTTGTAAACATTAAAGTGCACCTAACACCAAAATGTTTTTTTCGCTAAAATAATAAAGCTTATTTTGTGGAGTAATTTGCCGCAAAAATTTTTCGATTTGGTTAAATCCTCGAATTTCTGTGCTCCTTTGAAACCGAGTTTCGAATGGTTCGCGACCGCGCATGGGGAATCTGGGGAGAGTTAAAGCTGTGACGTCAAATCCAGAACGAATGCTTCGGCTGTACCAGTCAGGTCTTTTACTTTGTCCGAGTCTAGAAGCCTTTTTGCGGCACAAGTTCTTTCGCTGGGACTCCGCAGTCGACCGATTTCTGTTTTTACTAACAATGTCTTCCAGTTCGTCTGATTCTGAAATGAGCTTTGACTCAGAAAACTCTGAAATTTATTATATCGCTGAAGAGAATGACCGCTCACGCTTATCAACATCGCAAACTGAATAGTCAAAGGGTGACCTGATCTGTATGCTGACTACTCTCTGGCCAATGGAGGATGGACAGCCAAATACCAGGAGGTGGATACTGACAAAGAACTCGAACGAGCTCTGATGGACAGATTCGAAGGCAATGATATGTAGAAGTCGAAGAGTGATACTAGTAAGACTTTAGCGCGTGGCGCGTCTTTACTATCTTCGCGCCTTCTTCGATCTCGAACTAATATACTTTCGTAATAACAGTCAAGTCCGTTCACTTTCTCAAATTATTTTAACTTCATGCGTTCAATGTAGATCAAAATGATTATCCCATGACGGTGTTTGTGTTCTTTACGTGCAAGTGTAGAAATTGTAGCGTCGCTTCCCTTCAAAACACCAACGAATGTTATGGTTGTCAAGACTCAAAGAAGAGTGATCTTGCTCTTGAAAATATTGGCGCTGGTGTTATCTTAAAGTGTGTTACTGAATGTCCAGGAATTAAACCTGTATGCCTTCAGAAATGGAGTTTAAGATTAGCAGCGGGCAAATACAAAACTAAAGGGAAGCAAAGCTATCATCAAACTGGCAGCAAAGAGAGGTAATTCAGGCATACACATGGCTGTATATATATAAAAAAAAATGTTTCCGAATCCCTCTTTACATGCATGCACACAGCATTTTACTTAAAAGTGATTCTTCCTGAGTAAGAGGGGGGTAGCTAGGGGGTTGGCTTATGTTATTGCAATCTTTGGTTGGTCAAGAGTGAATTACAATTAGTGCACACCAGTTTAGTCCAGCCTGTATCACTGTTACAAACATGCTTTAGTGATCCTCGAACAATACTGTTACTTTTTGTGATTTCTTCATTGAGCTTTGTTTTTAGGTATCCTGCCCTATCCTCCTCCCCCCCCCCCCCCCCTCACCATAAGACGCCCACTGCTAGAAAACTTTTTTCCATTAATCTTTTTTAGTTATGAAGTGTTTCATACTAAGAGTTCTCAAGGCTGGTGTATGGGATGTTGGGGAACAAGAGGATTCCTTTATGTAGCAATAATATTATTACAAAGGAATTTTCAGTTGAAAAGGATGAAAGCTCTGAATGATTTGACCTTCATGAGGAATTCGAACAAAACTAGAGTGGGCTTGATATTTTTACTGTACTTATTTTGACAAACTGCAACACACACTGTTCTACAACTGTACAATACTACAAAAATATGGCATATGTTCGAAAACATATCAGTCTTATTCACCTGGAGACCAACAGCTTACTGAACTATTGATTCATAGACATAGAAAGTTTGTTTTACTCGCACAACACACCAATAAAAAAAGGCCCACGAAACATCAAAAGGACCCTTTTTTCTTCGCTTGTGCTTAGAAATGTGAATTGTTATAATCCTGTCTTACAAACTGGAAGCAGCTGCCTTTCTTTCTTTTATTGTCAAGTGGAAAATTTAATGTTTGTGTCCCTTCACTGACCATTTACATGTCGCAATCAACCTGGACAACGATAAAATTATGTTGTTTATTTATTTATTTTTGATTCTGTATTCTTTAATCTATTTCCTGGCAAACAATGATAACCTAATAATATGGCTCTGTCTCACAAGGACTGGAAACTACCAAATTCACAAATCTGATTGGCTGAAACCGATATTGAAAGCAGACTAGATCTTCCCATCTAGACCGGCATCTAGACTGGTAATGCTTTGCAGTGAAAAGGTTGTAAACTAAAATGCAAAATCATTGTTTTCTTCTAACAATACTTATTTATGGAAGTGCCAAAAAACCTGTTGAGAAAAAAAAAAGCAACGCAAAATGTCAGTTAGTACAAACCAGTTACATTAAAAGAATTAAATTGTTCTTGTTTGCAAATTATAGTAAACATCTTATTAACCAAGCTTAGTCAGTCCGTACGGGAGAATCTTAACCTCGGTCATGTTTACAGACCTCACTGCGTTCGGTCCTCAGTCAAGATTCTCCCATACACACCTCCTGCTCAGCTAATACGAGCTAAATAATGATAATAATAATAATAATAATAATAACAATAATAGTAATAATAATAATAACATGTTTTACAGGTTTAACAGACATCCGCGTGAAGATCAAATTGAAAGTTTAAATAAATACATAATGACGCTAAAATTTTAAAAAAGTTATTATTATTGTTATCATTATTTTTATTATTATAGTGGAATGTGTGAAGGTTTGTAAATAGGTTTTCTAAGGAGATTTCAATAAAGTTCTTGTTATTATTAAAAAATTAAAAAAAAATAATAATAAAAAGAAGAAGAAGAAGAAGAAGAAGAACAACAACAACAACATCAGTTCAATGATGGCTTTTCTACAGTGCAGCAAGTTGCAGATGCATTGTTATGGACACAACCATGTCCCTGTAAAAAATAATATTTATCAGAAACATTTTTTGTGTTGCAACAATGTTTCCCATGCTGGGCAAAGAGGGAAATATTTGTGTCTTCAGCAATGTTTCTGGAACAACGTGTCCTCATTTGCAAGAGCATTTGGTCAGCAGATCTAGAGATGCAATCTCATAAGCATGTGTTACCATAGTATCAATAATTAAAACTTCCTTTAAATACAATTCAAGTCCACAAGCCTCATGCAGAAACAAGAAACAGACACATACACAGACAGCTTGAAATTGTTCTGGTCCTGGCCGAAGTATGTTCTCTGTATATTGATAATACCCACATGTAAAAAGGGTTCTGAAAATATAAACTAATTCTAAGCCATTCCTTGCTTGAATGTCTCCATGGCCGCATTTGTTGAACGGTGGGTCTTCCAAACTAGTGTGCTTGTTCGCATGACTTTCTTGCCCAAAATACCCTTACAGATTTCTTTTTCAAAGAATTGAACAAGGAAGGAAACTAACATATCAAGACAGGGAACATTTGCTCAGAAAAAAATATCTCGCCATTCTTCTGTGTCTATCGGCGGTGCTGACTGACTGCTGCTGTTTATCAGATCAGATGCAACAACGGCTGCATGAATCGATTGAAAAGCGGTTATTCCAAATTCGTCTCGCTTAAGCTATGGAATCAGCAAAATCCCTTCCTCTCCCTGAAAATCCAGGCGTCGAGCGAAATCATCTTGTTTGAAACGCTTAGAACAGATCACCAAACTCAGACGCCTCTCACTTTGCATGTTTCGCTTTCACGAAATCGATCCATCGCTTTGTACGTTTCTTCTCTTCAGGACGATCATCTCTCCATAAAACGGTATGGCATGAAGCGCAGTAC
Organism: Orbicella faveolata; assembly: GCF_042242905.1. NCBI lineage: Eukaryota > Metazoa > Cnidaria > Anthozoa > Scleractinia > Merulinidae > Orbicella > Orbicella faveolata. The sequence continues at coordinate 10,434,936 of NW_028301576.1, forward strand.
CTCCTGTATGTTTGCTGTGCTGCTACATCCCACTACAACGCACCTGGCTAGCATTTTTTCGAACTACTTTCCCCACAGAAACAAGTAAATATGCGAATTTACAGAATCACCGTGTTCTGGATTTGACGTCACATCCAGCCCTCGACCCATGCCCCGTTAAACTCGGTCGTGAACCAAAATGGTGGCGTTTTGACGTACTTTGACGAGCCATAGAAAATCAAAGATTTAACCAAATCGAAAAATTTTTGCGGCAGATTACTCCGAAAAATAAGCTTTATTATTTTAGCGAAAAATTTTGTTGTTAGGTGCACTTTAAGTACGACTTGTGAAACAGATATTGGAGCGTCAAAACATGTCGTCCTCTAGTGAGAAGCAACTCGACGGGCTCCTGAGACGTCAAATTATTAGCCAATTAGGAATTTTGAAGAAAGACAGTTTTTTGACATCGAAAATCCCAGGGAATTTCGAGGGAAGTTTGATCTCCCCGTGGACGTCTTCATCCACCTTTTGGAATTTTAAATGGTCCCGCAAATTTTGGAAGGGCAGCAGAGATATTAGAATTTGCATTTGTAAAAATACATGTGTATTCAAACGGATTTTATAATTTTTAGGCTGTAATTGTAATTTACACTTGCATCCAGACTCGCGATACACGTGTAAATTCCAGTGTAACTAGGAAAAACTTTTATCGAATCCTTGTATTTATAAGCCGGAATTAACAAGTGTAAATTACACGTGCAAAAACTTCAAGTGTAATTTCTTTATTGAATTGACCCCTGTAAATATCAACAATGAACCATTCCCGGGAAACCTTCTTGTAGTGCTCTTCGCCACGAGACTCTGGGGAATTCTAAGTCGCGTTTCACTGGTTGGCGGCAAGGCAGCGTTAAATAACCTCTTCAGTGAGGAGCGAAAACGGTGAACTTCTTTCGAGCAAGGTAGAAAACTCGAGGTTTATTTTTGCGTGAATCACCTCTATTCAAATAAATTAATAGGGTATGTAGATTTATCGGATTTTACGAAACTTGGCCAAAATGTTCGTCAGATATAAGCGCACCAAACTGTGTGGGGATTTTACGAAAATCCAAATATTTTTCTTGTGACGTCCCATCGAGTACCAGCAGTCGGAAAATTTTCCATTGTCCAACTTTAAAAGAGATTTTCAAGAGCAACTAATAGAAATATCGAAAAAGCCTCACACAATTTGTTAGCCCATCATCTCCTGAGTGATAGAGTCTAGTCAGTTTGGATGTCCGCGTTAACACAATGGCTGGTAATTCAGTTTAGCAAATATTTGTCCCCTTATAAGTTGACTGAGATATATTTGAGGTCTTTCGCTTTTTAATTCTACGGTTTTCACGAGGTACCAAATATCGTCGCCGAATCAATAATGAGAGTGAGCCAAATTTTAACCATTTTCAGCGAGTCGTTTTTTAAAAGTGAGGCAGTTTATTTCCACGCGTGTAAAATCTATATCATGAAGCAAATGAAGAAGACCAAGCCGTGTGTTACACTGTGATAAAACACTCCGGACATTTGAGCCACTCGAGAAATGGAGAAAACACTCGCCTGCGGCTCGTTTTTTCTACATTTCCCTCGTGTTCTTAAATGCCCGTCGTGTTTTATCACAGTGTAATACACGGCTTAGGCTTCTTTATTTGTCAAATAAAACTAAAAACTACGAACAAGACTACGGCTGGCTTAAAGAAAAGAATTACAATAAGAGAGAGTGAAAAGAAAGGATGAAGGGGAGTGAAATCTATAATAATTTTCCTCAGATGTTAAGGAATTTATGTAGCTTTATTTGGGCGGTACAACCTTGCTTTAAAATATCAAGTTTTTATTTTTTCTCAAGCATCTGAGCGGGCCGGAATCCTAAATCCTCGAATTTGATCGGCTAATCATAGGCACGTGACCGGTCCAGCTTTTTACGATACGGCCCACGGGCCGGATTTTTTCCCCGCTGCTTAGATTTCGCTCCTAAAACACTGGAAAAGTTGAAAATTTACAGAGTATGTAAATAACATGTAAATAACATGTAAATAATCAAAAAGAGACTGTAAAGATTAATTTACATGATTTTTCCCCTTTTACATGTTTTGGAGGTTTCATGTAAAAAACATGTAAATATTTCAAGTGAAACATGTAAATGATGAAAACACTGTAAATGTTTCAAAGCAAAGGGCTAAGATCATGTAAATAACATGTAAACTGTTCCTGCAAATACTGTAAATAGCCTGTAAATTTCTTGTGATTCAACCTGGAAACCCGTAAATAACATGTAAATTTAATACAGGGAGGCTGCCATAATACTGTAAATAACATGTAAATAAAAGGGGAGGCTGTAAACAACATGTAAATAAAAAAAGGGAGGCTGTAAATAACATGGAAAATGAAAAGAGGCGCCTGTAAATAACGTGTAAATCAAAAAAGGGAGCCTGTAAATAACATGTAAATCGAAAAAGGGAGCCTGTAAATAACGTGTAAATCGAAAAAGGGAGTCTGTAAATAACATGGAAATCAAAAAAGGAGCCCATAAAGAACATGTAAATGGAAAAAGGGAGCCTGTAAATAACATGTAACTCGTAAAATGGAGCCTGTAAATAACATGTAAATGGAAAAAGGGAGCCTGTAAATAACATGTAAATCGAAAAAGGGAGCCTGTAAATAACATGTAAATCGAAAAAGGGAGCCTGTAAATAACATGTAAATCGAAAAAGGGAGCCTGTAAATAACATGTAAATCGAAAAAGGGAGCCTGTAAATAACATGTAAATCCAAAAAGGGAGCCTGTAAATAGCATGTAAATGGAAAGAGCCTGTAAATAACATGGAAATCGAAAAAGGTAACCTGCAAATAACATGGAAATTGAAAAGGGGAGCCTGTAAATAACCTGTAAATTGAAAAAGAGAGCCTGCGAATAACATGTAAATCGAAAAAGGGAGCCTGTACATAACATGTAAATCGAAAAAGAGAGCCTGTACATAACATGTAAATCGAAAAAGGGAGCCTGTAAATAACCTGTAAATTGAAAAAGGGAGCCTGCAAATAACCTGTAAATTGAAAAGGGGAGCCTGTAAATAACATGTAAATCAAAAAAAGGGAGCATGGAAATAACCTGGAAATGTAAAAAGGGAGCCTGTAAATAACATGTAAATCGAAAAAAGGGAGGCAGAAACCCTGTACGATAAATAACTTGTAAATAATAACTTGAAGAAAAATGGATGGAATGTACTGTTTTATTGTAATCAAATCTGTTGACCTTAATTATAATAGTAGAAAACATGCAAATTTATACAGAATCAGAAATTTATTGCAATCAGAACAAACTCAGTAAAATTCAACCTTATTCAACCTTATTCATGCCATGAATAAGGTTTACAATGTACACATTGCAACAAATAAAACATGTTTTCTTTTCTTTCTATCCATAACAAGACGACTTAAATGTAATTTTGTGCATGGCCAAAATATTTTAAAATACCATGATTGAGCTCCTTTAACCAAATTCAAGCGCTTTTCAAGAAGACTACTAAAATTCAAGACCTCTTCAAGATTGTGCAAAACCATGTCATATTCAACTCTATTTAATTCATAAATAATAAAATGATTAAGAACTATACTGTTATCAGATACAACTAGTGAAAATTTTGCAATTTAGGCATATTACTAAATTAAAATTGTTTGCAAATGGATACCTGTCTTAAATATAATTATACTAAATTCACAAAGTCAAATGTAACATAATGATAATACCTTTGTCATAAAATGAATGAATAAACTGTTTTTTTCTTACTAAGTAATTAATGTAGGATTAAATTAGCCTTAATAATTATGAAAAATGTGGGAGGCACGATGGCCTCGTAGTTACATGTAGTGCGCTCAACTCCTGATCGAGCAGTCCGGGTTCAAGCCCTAGGCGGGTACATTCTGTTGTGTTGTTGGGCAACACACTTTACCCTCAGTGCCTCTCCACCCAGGTGTATAAGTGGGTACCAGCGAATTTAATGGTGGGGTAACCCTGCAATGGACTGGCATCTCATCCAGGGGGAGTAGAAATAGTCCTAGTCGCTTCCTGCTACAGAAAGCAGGATAAGCTCCAGTCTGTTGGGCCACGTGGCTCATATGCAGACTTTACCTTTACCTTATTATGAAAATTACTGCAATGTACATTGTAAGTGTGAAATATTGATCAACCGTTTTCATAGAGTGAATTGTTCTTTTGAAAAAACAGAAAATAGGGAGAAAAAACATTTACCACAAGATAGAGATTGACATTTTAAATTCATCATAAAAACATTCATGCCAAAGGAATACTACATTGCATAACATAAAACAAGGCTTCTGACATCTTTTAGGCTATGTTTACAAAGTCCCAGTTTCCTTCTTTTTCCAAAAACTGTATGGAATCCAAACAGGACAAACATTTTGGACCCCAGACAAAACATTCACTGTAAACAATATTCAAAATTTTACTTTTTCTTTTTGTGATAGAAAAAAAACTGTACTGTAAAAAAAAAAATTCATAGGGACCTGTTGAAATTGAAAGGCCTATCTAGTACCATAGTTCCCATAACACATCATAAGTTAATAAATTATTGTTCTGGTACTACATGTATGTAAACATAGCCTTTGCTTTTTATGATGAAATCTTACAGCTGCTGTATTGAACAATAAGTATCAACCTAGCAATCTAAGATATTCAAATTTAATGCTAATTCACTAACACAGGTACAGTGTAGGTGATACTTCAAAGCATTGAAAATAATGTTTAAAGTGGTTGAATTTATGCCAGAAAGTGTTGAAGGTCACCATGTTAGACTGTAATGCACCAGGGGCCCATTTCTCGAAGGTCCCAAAATGTTTTCGCACCCAGAAAGCCATACCAAAATCTGAAATCTTATGCTTACAGAGCTGTTTTATTTGCTTATTCTCAATATGAACAGAGGTTTCCTTCACACAAGAAGTTTCAGGCATATACAGCTCTTAGTTTTTAGACACAGCTCAATTAAAGATGGCTTTGTGGGCCCGAAAAGTTTCCAGGGCCTTCAAGAAATGGACCTTGGACCCCTTATAGAGTCATAGGTACTGTAGACTTCTCAGTGGCTGATTTTTTCCTGATCAAGCATCAATGCCAAGGAGTATGCGTGTATTGACCACTCTCAATTTTACTTCATCCTACAAGTAACATAAAACATTTCATTAAATAAGATAAGTTATGTCTGAGTATGAATCAGCAAATTCTGTGTATGATATCAATCAGCAAATTTTACACTGGAGTTATTATTTTGTTTCTTATCATTACAATTTATACTGTGACATTTGAAATCGGACTGTAGCCGGTCATGTTGACCGGCCAAAGTAATTTTAGTTCAGTCACGTCTCATTTCTGACTGGTCAAGATATTTACGAAAAAATCAAGTACATGTAATGTGAGCTAAATTAAACCCACAAATATAGTTTGTTTGTTCCAGTCACTGCTAGACCGTTTAAAGATAGGCTTAATATTTTTCTGAACAGATTTAACCCCAGTCACTCGAATGGCATTCCTATTGATCTTGAACGCATGACAAACAGCAAGCGAACAGTCTTTAGCCGTTCAAACAGATACCTGTATGCATTGGTGTATGTTTTCATTAGAGGTCATAATAAAAAAGAGATAAAAACTCTCAGATTTACAGTTGGGCATTTGATTGTTTATTCAAGAATGAACAATGTGACCGTCTCAACATGACATGACTGGTCAACATGACCAGCGAGTCACCATTCTGGACAGACATTGCCCATTGACCGACCATTATTTTGAGCCCTGAATATTCATCAATCAAACATATCTTACATCTACATCTGTAGCTACTGTGTGACAAAAAATTTGCATCTCTGATTGGAAGGCACTGAATGTCAGAGGATGTAGAAGAACTAAACTCAAAATCTGTGGCAGTAACTATTCAATGTTCACTATCTCCTATATTGTAATATTCATGCACAACAACAATGTAAATCAAACTCCTATCAAACAATGTTTAAATAACAAGAAGATCTGTTAGATCTTATAACCGCGCTTTTAAAATTTAACTGTTTTCTTAGTACTACAGTCGCAACGCAATGCATATTCCAAAGCAATCTTTGATGATTCACTGATTACTGTAGACATCACAGTACTTGATCAACACAAACTCTATTATCGCACCATCAGTCGTAGCCGTTGTGACATCTCCGATGACGTAATAGTCTTAATCTGGAACTTTCTTCGGGATATGGATGGGCATGAAGATACGAACACTATTACAAACCGCTTTCTTTCTATAAAGTCACGATTAAATTTAATTGTTTTTTTCCCTTGAGTTAAGGTTAGCAAAGAAGTCACACGAGTCACATAATTCAAGAATTGCGTTATCTACGGCTATCTTTAGTACGGTGGTTATTTCCCTATCAATGACGTAATCTTTGCACGTTCTGACATGTTCTTTGCTTGGCTTGCAAATATTTAATTTTCCTTCCGATCTATGAACTCGCTGCGATGAAACAGTCAAAGGATTTACTTCATTTGCCTAAAACCACAAGAAATACTCGCAAAGTTACAAATAAATTAATGACCGTCGCTTCTGCCGAAATAAACTTGCAGAGTAAACACGATCTTATTTGTCACGTAGCGGAAAGTGAAAGCTGCAACGTCAGCGCATTCCATGGCTGACGTAATACCTTTTTTCAGCGTATTTATTATTCCCTTTAAATCCAACGCTTTGATAAAACGAAAAGAAAAACATCACACGTTGCGTGACACAAAGTTTGACCGAGCGGAGGTCTGCGTCTGGTCACCGACAAAAAAAAAAAAAATAAACCACGGGTAAACCTAGAACCGCGCTCGGCCCATGGCCGCGCGGTTAATAAGTCAAGTTTGCAGGCACAATTTGATTGTTTCTTACATGCACTTATGCTCTGTTGGTGGACAAAGGTACAGATGATGTCATAAAAGTTTGTTTTTGTTTCTTTGTTATGTATTACGAAGCAGACAGATTCTATGTTGTCATGCATCTGTTCAGTAATAGATCACAGAAGACATCAAAATGTGGTAAAAACATCAGTGACACACGCCTGAACAATTCAGATTCTGTGACACACTCTGGTAATGGTTTATGTGACTATTTTTTGTTTTTACCACATTTTGATGTTTTCTGTGATGTACTCAAGGCAGGAAAAAACCCAGGTCTGATTTCCTCAGCCAAGTAAATTTTGCTCTTGGGCAAGCGAAAATAGAAGTTCAGTGGTCCAGTGGGCAAGTGAAATTACAATGTAGCGTCAGTAGTCTTGTGAGTCTGACTAAAAATGCCAGCTTGATAAATGATAATTTCCAGTCATTCCATTTCAAAACTTAAGACCTAAAGATTAGTTAATTATTAGGTTGAAAGCAAGAATTAGTTTGGAATCCGAGTGTACTTCATTCGCATTTGTCCTCTGATTTCCTTACTGGCCACCACACTGGCAAGTAATATTTAAGTGGGGCAAGTGAAAACTGAAATTGACTGGCCCACTGGGCAAGTGACTGACAATTTTCTTTTCTGCCCTGCTACAGATGCATGACACATGAAACCTACATGTATTTGGTAAGAGCCCAATTCCGTACAAGTAAAATGTACAGCTGTGACAGGGCTTGAAAGTGCTGTCTGGTCATCCCAGAGTAAGGCAATCGATTGAAATCAATCCATAAATTGATATAAATCAATAAATTGAAATTAATGTAAGTGTTGTCAGTGCTATCGATCAATTGAAAGAAATTCATACTCACATGCTAGAAAAGTTTCAAGTTATCAGTTTGATTTTACCAAATTTATCAGTCATTAGAGAATCAATCGAAAGTTGGTCTCTTTTGTTAGTTCACCTAAACTGTAGAAAAATTGTGTCCCTCAACACAATGTTTGATTGTAACTTTTTCATGTAGATTTCAAAGGCACTACCAAAAACCCCCAAAACATAGTCCCTGATACATGTATGCCAGCAAAATATTCTGTTTACGAGATACAATGTTATGTTTTTATGCAATTGTATTCATGATTTCATATTTCACTTTAAATCTTTTGTTCATTTCTTTCTTATTAAATGTTGCTTAAAAGATAAGCTAGTATCAGCAAAATTGATAATGCTTATTGAAAATTTGATCACAATCGATGACTCATGACGAATCCTTTTATTGATTTCTGATATTATTGACTAATTTCTATTGATTGTTATGAAATAATTGATTGACTATACTGTGTCGTCCAAGACAAGTAGATTTTCCTGCCTGGGCAAGTTACTCTTCCTTTTTTTCAAGTCCTGTGTAGTTTTCATGACAGTTTGAGGTACATGTATACCTCTTTATAAAGTATCATAGTGTTTTTTTGGTGAAAGAAAATACCACAACATTTAACTTACTACAGTATCAGCACCAGTGGGTGCAATGTCCATGTACAGTTGTGTATAACAGCATATTGTAACTTGCATGTAGGTACAACTGTAGACACTTGAGTAACTTCAGAATACTTACTCTAGCATAAGAGAAATTTCTCTGCTGAAGATGGCACATTACATTTTAGCTTACTAGCATTCACATCAGAGGGCAACATAACCTTACAAGAGCATGCATCAGAAAGAATCATGAGGTGCATATAAGCCAATAACAAATGTCGCATGCTCATGCTCAGTTATCGAGAACAGATAATAACAGATAATAAAGCTCTTTATGCACGGAAGGTAAACATCACCAAAGTCGATTCCACAAGCAATGTAACTTCTCCTTGATAATGACACATTCACAACCAAAGGCAAAACGAAATGTATACGTATCTTGACGTTACTTTACTCTGCTCGTTCAATTTATGCAAAACTTGCTTACCTGTTGTTTTTGTTGCCTGTAATCGCTATCTTCAACTTCTGGGTAACGGTAAACTTTGCCTTGAAACCGTGCACGGTGACGAAGCGAAGGTAGGGTGGATTTTGGCCGCTAAAACAGAGCTCGAGTTCGATGCAAGTTCCAACGAACTGCCAAACATGGCAGGAGAACCGAGAGGACCTGGTACCTAACATGAAGACCGCTGATTCCTGCTTGTTGGAGATCGGGCACTCACAAGGCTGGTATGCTCTTATAAAGGGACTGGGATAACAGTGATGGCAATGAAAGCACAAAACGGTAGAAATCACCAAAAAAAAAACAAAACAAAACAAAACAAAACAAAACAAAAAAAACAAAGAAACAGTGAACATGCAAGGGCAGACTTAGTTGTATTAATCTTACTTGTAGAATGTTCATGTTTCGGAATATTTAACGCTCTAAATCGATGATATTTCGTTCATTCTCAACGGTTCAGAGGCACAACTGTGACCTCGAACTTTCGCGATATGAGAAGTTTAATGTTTGTTGTTTTCGGATTGTTAAAAATGTCATTTTGAGTACCGAAAAAAAATCAGTTATCATTTTCGGAAAGGCCCTAATAAGTTCGAGAATACTCAAGCTCCTCTAGAATAACCAAACAGATAAAATTTTTTTGCGCAACCTAAAATTTACCTACAGAGCTTTGAAAGTACACCAGATAGCCTAAAACAGCGTTGAAAAGCATTCGAGAGGAAATGGTCGTTGGGTGTCCCTTATGGTTCCCTGCCTAACCTAACTCTGCGTCAGTTCAAACTCGGTCACCAGGGCTCTTTCCGTCTTGAACTCACACAACACGTGACGCTTTCATGGTCCTTCATGAATAAATACGTACGTGTCCGAGAATTAATTTTTCTCTTTTCTAGAGACGTAAGTTGGGACGCCTACATGTGCAGCAACAATTCTAGTTTTATTTTGTCGTTGTGGATGCGCGGAAAGTTCACAAGAAGACAGCTTAATTAGTGCGGTGTCGCACCCGTGCAACTTCTAGGTTTTCCATTTACATGGTTTTTACATGTTTCTTACAGGCTCCCTTTCTTTCATTTACATTGTTTTTACATGTTTCTTACAGGCCCCCTTTTTTCATTTACAGGATTTTTACATGTTTCTTACAGTCCCCCTTTTTTCATTTACATGCCTTTTACATGTTTCTTACAGGCCCCCTTTTTTCATTTACATGGTTTTTACATGTTTCTTACAGTCCCCCTTTTTTCATTTACATGGTTTTTACATGTTTGTTACAGGCCCTCTTTTTTCATTTACATGGTTTTTACATGTTTCTTACAGCCCCCCTTTTTTCATTTACATGGTTTTTACATGTTTGTTACAGGCCCCCTTTTTTCATTTACATGGTTTTTACAGGGTTACAAACATAACATTTCCAGACTTTTTACAGCATTCGCTTGAATTATTTACATGTTTCTTACATGGTTTAGCAAAGCAATTTACATGTTTTTTACAAAGGTAGATACTGTAAAAGTGCGTAAAATATTTTACAGATTTTTACATGTTCTTCAAATGATCATTGTCGACAAAGACAATGTAAATCACTATTTACAGAACATTTACATGCTGTACTAAAAGCTGTAAATTTCCTGTAATTTTATTTTACAAAACCGTAACATGTAAATTGTAATTTACAAAGAATGTAAATCAAGATTTACATACTGTAAATTAAAATTGACATGTCCATGTAAATTTTCAACTTTTCCAGTGAAAGTTAGCGGTAATCATCAATCTTTTGCCTTCTTTACACATCCATCGACGATTAGTCAACGCAAGTTTATCTCTGTTCACTTTAAAATGGCAAGGAAAGTCACTGTAAGTAAATTCAATTGAGTGTTTTGAAGTTGTGAGAGTTTGCTTGGTTGTTTGTAGCCTGGCGCTGTATTGGCACGTAATCCTGTGTTTCTCTCGGCGTAAAATTTGAGTCAATTTCAGTCGAGTTTATCTCCTGATCTATCTACCCTATTCAATTTAGGGTAGAAAAGTCTGATTTCAAATGATTTTAAAAGCAACGACTGACAGAAATTCTCTTTGTAGTAAAACTTCAAACTTCGCACGAAATTTCACGCCGCAAAAACAATTTTGAAGAACTTAACTGGTGAAATAAATGCAACTAACATAAGGTAGTTCGAAAAAAATCTGTTCTTTAATACATCTGTCTTTGTCTTTTATCTGAGTTACTCGCTCGTTGCTAAGAGTTTTTTACAAATCGTTAGTAAACGGCGCGGAAGCCGATTCAAGTTGCGTAAACAAGCCCATTTGTAATCTGTAAAACCAATTTACCGCAGGAAAAAAACATAAACATGTTACTTGTCGGCTTAGGGTCGGTCCGTATAGTGAAAAATCGTGACTTCGGGCTCGAAAATGCTGCCCGAGGTCGCAGGCCGAGGGCAACATTTTCAAGATCTCGGTCACGATTTTTCACTATATGGACCGACCCTAAGCCGACAAATAACATATATGTCTTGGTGGCGGAGTTCAAAATATAAGTTGCCATTACATGAACTTGTCGAAAAGATGTGGAAGTTTGCGATAAGGAGAGTGACATTAAGTGCCTGTTTATTTTTGATGTTATTATGTCAACCGTATAGGACGTGGGATTCAGTCTAAATGACCACTTGTTTAAATTTCTGGTACCACCAGTTGGTGAATCTATCCCAGAAAGCCTTAGATGCTGTACAGTGGTACAGTAGGTGGATTATTGTTTGTTTTTTAGTGGCGCATAAGGAACAAATGTCGCTCTCAGTAACGCTAGCTCCAAAAAGGCTGAATTTGGTCGGTAAAATGTGGTGGATTATTTTAAACTGGAAGGCAATTAATTTCGAATCTTTGGCTTTTAAGAAAGGCAACGAGTACACTTTGTGGATGTTTTCTTTGGTAAAACCGAAATTAAGAATTCTTTTCTCTGATGTCGGTGGACTTACGTTGTTGCTTAGAAGTGTAGCGTAGGCAATACGGGTCGACGGAAGGTTTTCAAATGGGGCGTTTTGGCGCAAGTTGTTTTGATTTAATATTTCTTCCATTCTGTAGGAATGGCAGCGATGAGGCCATAGTACAGCGAAAATGGAATATTGATGTTCACTTTGGGAATAAGCCCGTCTAGTAAGAGGAAGGTGTTGTCTTCTTTTAAAAAAATTCACACTGGGGATTTAACCCCCTCCAAGCGCTAAACAGGTGCAAGTACACCAATTTTGCTTCGTTTTTCGCCAAACTTTGCTTTTATCTTTGGATACTGTCTTGATTATTTTAGTTGGAAAAAAACTGACAAAATGTCAAATTATGACGTCATAATTAATGACGTCAACAACACGTGATATATAAAGTTTCTTCATACTATAAACTACATCAAATGATAGAGCACGACTAGGAGAACAATGTACTGAAAACCGTTTCTCAATATGAAAAATATTTTTTGAGTTAAAACAATTTAAAGAAATTTCAGTGTCCCCCGCCCCGAACTATTTTTTCTCAAATCAACCCCCCAGTTTTCATTGAAAAATGCTACGAATTAGATAAAATGAAGATCTTGGTGTACCTAAAAATGGCATCGTTTTAGATTTTTTGTTTTCGCCTTTAGAACGATAATTTAATCTCTTAGATAATCGATGAAGTCACTTTTTGTGACGTCACACAGTAGTTTTTGTTGCTTATAAACGTATGAATAGCTTTAATTTGGATTTTATTTAAAGCTATACCCGTTCTGCTCATCAGAAGCAATCAGCCTGCAATATAATTGGAGTTGCAAACACGAAAAAGAGCTTTCATTTCGAAAGTTTTATTTCAGGGTGGATCACTGCTTTACTGATAGGCATTCCTTGACGTTCAAATTGTCATATCTCCTTTAATATTTGAGATATTAAAGAAAAACGGTTTTCAACTTCTCGCGTTGCCCTCTTTTGAAAGCGTTAAAACAACGCTGGAATTTCCAAACTCTAAATTAAGAGTATGGTGTGACGTCATCGGTTATGACGTCATCATCTGACTTTTGCTGTCAATTTTTTCCTAAAAAAGTTGGACTTTTGTCCTCTATTTACTTGCCAAGTTTGATAATGGCATGTCAAGTTTATTTGAAGTTATACAAAAATGAGCGCTCAAAGGGGTTTATATCCCCAGTGTGATTGTCTAATACTTGTAATCTGAACTGGCCGTCTCCTATCAGGATGCGACTATTAATCCAGATGATTTTGTTTTGAATACAGTGGTCTTCTGAAAATTTGTCAGAAGAGCGTTTTTGAAGAGCCCGTTTGTGTAAATTAAGGATAAGTGTGGACGGCAAGCCTACATGTAACCGTAGAAATAAACCTGTGTTTTCAAATTTCTCCTGTGTAGTGTGGACGGGGCCTGAGTTGCTTTGTCGAAGTAATGGAATCGAAAATTGAGTTAATGCATACGAAAAGCATGTGGAATATCCGTTGGTTTTCGTATTTGAAATTTTGGTCGTTTTTCTGCTTTTAAATGCATTTCTTGGCTTTTTATTGAATGATAACCAATATTAACTGACGTTCCTGAACATTTCTTACTTTGGGCCATCTTTGAAGCGAATTCTATGGTTAAAAACGGACGGGATTATTTAACCCTCCCATGTAGTGATTTGCAAACATTTGCATACGATATGTCTTCGTTTTGCTTATTCAATTCATTCGGTTTCGTGAAATGCTTATTGGTGAGTTGCTATGAAGGTTATTGATAAACGACTAGTAGAGCTACGGCCGATAAAATGACTGCCAAGTTGTCGGTAAAAATAATATTGAAATTACGCTTTAGAGTGTTCATTAAATAAATTAATTGAAAACCGCACGTTTTTAATACTTTAGACGTTTTTCGGCTACTATATGCATTTCTTGGCTTTATCTTCTATCTTGGGTTCACAGTTTTATCTTTTTGAAAAAGAGAACAGGATTTGCTATTTGACACTCGAACGTAGTGATTTGCATATGTTAATCATGTTTATGGAGATTTCCTCGTTTTGGTTGTTGTTCAGTTCATTCGGCTGGTGAAATGCTTATTGGTAAATTTCTTTAAAGGTTGTTGTGTTGAGTAAATGATTAGTTTTTTTATTAAGGGAGCTCCGCTTTAGGCTTGGCTAAATCTGATAAGTATCAGCCAACAAGTTGACTAATGCAAATCCTGCATTTTAATTGGCTATGCTACTAGAGTACTATTAATAATAGTCCTCGAGTAGCCAAATTCGCCGCTTTTGAAAACCTTCCAAAATACTGGCGGCCGCCTCTCGTTTTGTGGAAATTTCAGAGGAGTTTTTGGATAATTTACTGGATCATCCTATCCCAAAAAAGACCAAAAGAGCAACAAAAACAAAAACAAAAACAAAACGTGACAGTTATGTGAATTTATGTAAATTTGGCGCAATCGAGCGTGACGCTTTCTTTCGTTTTATTGCCAAATAAATATTTCTTCAACTTGCATTTGCTAACTTTATTAGTGCCCTTTCTGTCCGACTAGTTGGGTGATACTAAAGCAATTAGACCCTTCGCCCTCCAGGGCTACGGGTAAATAGCCCATTCGGCTTCGCCTCTTTTTGTTGGAGATTCAAGGCTGCTTATCTCGAAAAAATGCTCAGCTATCCCAGTTTTCTTTGTGGATTCCAATAGCCCTTGCTAAGATCTACTTTTTACAGATGGTACTAATCTGACGAAAATACCTTTGTATTTAGTAGGCACCGTCCTTAAGTGATCGACGAAATTTTTTCTTGCAGTGAACTTTTTGAAGCCCTCCGAAGAAAAATTCAATGAGGCATGTGCTGTTTTCATGCTTCTCTGTCATCGATAAGTCTGGGCCAATGCAGCTTGAGAGGTAAAAAAAAGCTTTTTCCAGTTTTTAGCGGCCAATTTATATTCTATCATTAAAATATAACAAAATGAACACGAAAATCGTGTGTTCGTTTTTTATTAGCTACTTATTAATCGGGAGAAAGTTCTATTACGGGAAAATCTAACGTTGGAGGTTAATAAGTTTTTTATTGTATGCCTTTTTGCTTTAATAATAATAATGATTATACATTTATATAGCGCGAATACTATGAAATATTCAAAAGCGCTTTACATATAAAGAACCTAACAAACTAAAACAAAGATCAATAAAAAGCATAAAATGTGCTAAAAATACAAAAATATAAAATGGCTTATGCAACTAAGATTTACAAGCCAGTAATCGTCCCGTGGGCATTACGGGAGAATAATGTCCTACAATTAGCTAATCAGAGCGCGCGTTATATCGGCTACAAAAGACAAGCCATATAATAAAATATATACAACTATCACAAAACTATTTGGACATGCCTACAGGCAGCAAAGGCGAGTTAAAGTGGGTCATACCTCAGCAAAACAAAATGAAATACAGTGGAATTCCGATTCTTCGAACCACCTAGGGAAACGAAAATTTGTTCGAAAAATCGGAGAGATACGTTCGAGAAATCGGGGGTTAAATTACAGTGTTCGACTGAGGAGAGGGAAACGACTTTTGGTTGGAGTTATCGGGAGGTTCGAATAATTGAGGATTCCAGAAATCAGGATTCTACTGTGCTTTAGTTTGTCTTAAAAAACACATTCATTGAACAAGTTCTTTAACTAGATATGCTAAATGCTGTAGAGAGTACTAGTTAAGGTTGATAGAAGGTATAACTCCGCCACTCGTCTCCACGTTCTGGTCTTGACGATCGGTTGAAAGATGTCATAGCTATGACTTCTTCATGATCATCATATGGCATGCGCTTCACCTCTGGTAATCTGTTTTTAAGGCTAAAAATAAAGCAAAAATTAGGAAAAGAACTAACTAAAAAGCTCTCGTGTTATATTTTGCTTCACCTTTTGCTCAACGGAATTCTTCTTCCACCACTCTCGAGTGGTACTCGAGAGACATTGATTATATCCACTTTGGCATTTTAGAAGGTTAAAAAAAAGGATAAAGTCTGCGTACGAGCCAAGTGGCTCATCAGGGACAATCAGGGCGGGGGTTATCCCGGTTTCTGTAGCATGAAGTGACTGGGAGTATTTCCAGTCCCTCCTGGATGGAATGATAGTCCATAGCAGGGTTACCCTGGCATCAAATTCGCCGGTACCCATTTATACACCCGGGTGAAGAAAGCCACAGTTTGGGACAAGTGTCTTTCCCAAGAACACAATACAATGTCCCCGGCCAGGGCATAAACCTGGACCGCTCGATCCATGGTTAGTCAAGCGCACTACCCATGAGGTCACCGCGCCTCCACGACACACTTTGGCAGGGCTAACCATTAACGAGCTGACTACTGTCGAGATTCTGTTGACTTCCAAAGAATCACAAAGAATCAACAAAGAGTTAATTATATCTTACCGCCAGAACACGATCAAAATAATCAAGATGATGACTACCACTCCTACACCAACACCAATGGCAGCCCACGTCCAAACATTGCTTGGCTCATCTGGTCCCGCTGTTGGTGACGTGGTCGGCGTGGCAGGTTTAAAGAGAACTTCTACATCAGAGATGTTTGCCCCAATAGCTGACTCGAGCGCGGACTTGTGAGCTATAATGATCTCTGCCAGTGTACTGCGAGGCAGGACCGAGATATTTCCGATGAAGAGTCCAAGCGGCTGCTGCACATAAAACGCTACCTGGAGAGAGCCCGATGCGTTGCTAGGGTAACCAGGCAGTAGGTGAACCTGGTCTGTGGTGTAAAGTTCCGTAAAAGGGGAACGTCTGATGACAAGATTGAATATTAAAAATATACTAGTTAGTCAAAGTCCTAATTCCAATTATTTCAGTTTAATATATGTGTGACACTGAACTGGCCTTGGGGCGAACAAAGCGGCTTCAAATCATATGGCTTAAAACCAAGAGAAGATCGAGGCTAGAGATTGAATCCCCCATAAGTTATACCGAAGGTAATCCCTCTTAAGTTACTTTTAGACATAGTGCCCAGTTCTTCCACGGATGTCACTTGCGAGACGCGTGCACTGCCCAAGCAACTTTCTCGAAAGGACGAAAGTCTAGCTCAATTTGCCTTGGGTGTAAGGCCTTAAAGGGGGATTCATTCTCTTACCTTGATCTTCTCTTGTTTAAAACAAAATAAAACAAACAAAGAAAAACAATACATGACATACTAAGAGAAGGTAAGAACATTCCAGACAAGGTAGATTTATGGTCACAATTTAATAGCGGATTTTAATGAGCCAGACAGGATTTAAAGTCTTGCTCAATTGGCACGAACACGTCTGCAATCAATTCAATATTTCTGTCGGTGCAGTATTTTAAATGGTAACTCAATCCAAAATTTTGTAAGTAAATTGAAAGGGGACCATATCGTCTACGACGGCTATGTGAAAGGGTTGCCTCTTCTGCCAAAGATATCCTCCTTGTATAAAACTTTATTCGGGTTCCCCCCACCCCAACCTCTTGTAATGTGTCTTATTCAGAAGTGGACCTCTTTAGTACACACACTTTTGAGATTCGGTAAGAACCAGTGATCACCTTTTTCGCCTGGCGTCCTTTAGGGCACATCTTGTCCTGTTCGCAGTGCAGAAATCCGTTGTTACAGACGCCATTTTGTCTTTGAATGCCTTGTCCTTTTCGAAATCCCATTCAAACTGTCAAAGATGTAAAAACATTCCAGGAGTTCTTGTCAATATAAGCTTTTGTTTAAGGACGTTCGCGCGAAAATTTCCAATCAATAGTTGTTTTTTTTTGAAATTTTTACTGCTTGTTTCAGAAATGCTAAAAAAAATTGCGGGTCACCGAATTCGTTTCAGAGAAAAAGCGAGTAGAAAACTACCCTGATTTTGAAAAATCAGCATGGTCTACAGGGGTTTATAGTTTAAAATATCGAAGGTGAGTCAACGGAGGCAAAAGATCTTAGTCATATCTTTTATAGAAACTTTGCCTGAAGAACGCTTTTACGGAGCTACTTTCGAAATTATTATTCTGGGCAAGGTACATAAAACTATAGAAAAAGCCCAAAACATAAGTTCAAAGTTACATAGATTAAACACGCTACATGAATTACGTGACTGGCGTCACTTAATATATATTTTCAGTTAGCTCCAATTGGAATTCCTAGATTATTGAGGTTTAGACACTTGCTTATAATAGAAATATGTAGAGGTTAGTCTTTCCCGTCCACACTCACTCGATTAGTCTGCAAATATTTTCTTTACTTTTATGTACCTTGCGTGAAATAATGGAACGATGTTGGAATAACGACATGGATCAACTCTATTTTTGTATGATTTCCCACAAAGCATGGCCTACAAATAGAACAAAAACAGACTAGAGTGCTCAACAATAGAGTTCTTTGAACATACCGCATTATGCAGATTTGAGAAGAGATTGTCGCAAACTTTTGCATTTTACCAGTGTGAACCTTAATTGCCCAGAATTTTTTTTTCCCATATTATTATAGTAGAAACGACACACTTTTGCTCTGTACTTGCTTTGGTTCCATATCGGACATACCAAGATGGGTTTTAAGCCCGCAAAACTACGCGTTTTTAGCCGTTTTCATAGGGGTTTGAAAAGGCAATTCTTCGACGGTCGACGAAATCCTTCAAACTGCTTGAAAAATTTAAAACTCCCTATTGTTAGATAGAAGAAATGTAAAGCTCTTGTGCTAAGTTTACCCCGTGTTCTAGTTTTGTAAACTCTTTCAATGCGATTACTGAGAACTTTGTCAATTTTCCAGATATTTTTTGCATATTTAATGAGGCAAAAAGCTGTATTTTCGTTTTTTGCGAATTTCTCGAAGACTTAAAATTCTAAGAAAATCGGAATAATAAATATTTTCGAAAGTAGCTCCCTAAAAGCGTTCTTCAGGCAAAGTTTCAGGATTTTCGATTTTTCGAACCTGGCCAGCCATTCTCGATAATTCCAGTCAGTGACTCTTAACCCTTCAAGAAACATTTGAAACCGTCACAAAGATAAACGAAGAGCTAAAAAGAACGGAATTCGATAGTGCATTTTGCAAGAAATTCAAACCTCTAGTCGATAGATTTTTCTGCAGTTTTTCGCTAAACGTTGAAAATCGGTAGAGAAAATGATCCATTAAAAGAAAGATACGGGTCACCGAACGTCCAAGATCCAGGCAAAGTTATAGCAGTGGCCATCTGCCCTATCATTGTTCATATTATTACTTAGCGCGGGCTCTCATGCATGACGTGGCGTGTGAATTTGCGTGCGCAGTAAGAATGCGCAGAAACAAGTAGTGCAAACGTCCTTAAACCTTGTGAACAAGTCATACAGCATATAAACGTCGGGGTAAATTTATCCAACACTTATCAAAAACAACTCTTCAGTTTTCTGTAAAGACCTTGTGCTTCCAAGAGTTTACTGTAATTGAGTTTAAACTGTTTGTGTTTATTTTCTTTCAGTTTTTTGTATAAGTGTGCGTACAAAAAGTGGTATATTACTTAATACAAATGATGCAAGGGACAGAAAACGAAAATGCTGCTGGTATTAGCAAAAAGATAGAAATATAACAATGATCTGATCAGCAAAAAATAGAAAAAAAAGGCAGTGAAGCAATTGCAATGCTGATTACTACGCAGAAAGCACTTACATCGCTTGTGAGTGGAATTAGGAACTGCACAGCTTCTTCCCTCTCTTTCTTTGATGGCACACGCGGTTCAGGTAACACTAGCTTGGGAGCTGTCTCATTCTTCTCTAGACCTAATGAATATTTTAAAGATGTTTTTTTTTTTCCTTTTGATATACCAAACAGCAAAGACAATGATGATATAGCAAACAGCTAGGAGCAAAAAAGGCCAAGATTGAATAAGACTGGGATGTATGGCAAACAACGAACTCAAACAATCTCGGCCCCTTACTTCAAAGAGTGAATTACAAAGCAAGCAGATGCGATATTACTTTTTATCATTTTGCTTTTAAGAAAGAATCCAAGTTACGAGAGAGCGTGTTTTTTAGTCACAAAGTTCTTTAGTGAGGTTTTCAATAAGGTGTTGTAAACCAATGACGCCGAAACGTTATGTACAAGCGTTTATATCTCTTTTAAAGCCAAAAATATAACTTTGCTCATTAACAAAGGACAGAAAATTTAGTGCACCATTCAAAACTCAAGGCAGATTTACGCTGTTGCTGCAGAGCGTGCGACAACTCGCGATTGGTTTTGATGTAACTTCTGATTGTTTGAGACAGTTGCCCGGAGTTTGTTAAACCAATCACTTGGAGTAGAAATGCAAAGCAGAGCAATCACGAATCAATTTCGACAGTCAGGTGAAAACTGCTCTGAGCCAACCATAGCCAGAGTGTAGAGAGGCAAACCCAAGGCAACTAGCCATTTCCAAGTTACCTTGTGCCTCTGCTTCAAAACGAGTCTTCGTGCAAAACCTTTCTTATGAAAATGAGTTTGATTGCATGAAATGAACCTGTAGGTGGAACTCATTTTCATAGGAATGCTTTCGCCCTTAGACTCGAAAATGGAAAAATTACTGAAAATTACTTAAATTAATTGCTCCTTAATTTTGGCTCGAAATTTCAGGTTATGGTGTCACAAAGGAATTACAAAGTTGCCATGGCAACGCTCTGTGCAAACTTCCTCGATTCAATAAACAAGTCAAAACCCACGATTGTAAGCGTATTTTGTCACCAACGATATTGAAAGGTGATTAAATGGCGCATTCGTGAACTTAGGATTTTGTCAAAATTTTAATAATTTGTCTCGCCCAAAGGCTGGAGAAATTATAAGAATTTTGACAAAACACGCGTGAAATTATTTCCTAATTTCATTCGTCATTATTTGATTACCATACTAATTCATCTCTGATTACCTCTGCATTTGCCATCAATAAAGTAAAGATCTTGTTCACATTCACACTTGTACGAGCCGCGAGTGTTGACGCACTTGTGGAACTCATCCGTGCAATTGTACAAATCTTCATCCAGGCATTCATTAACATCTGATTAAATTAATACAACAAAAAAAGGAACATTTTCGTTTGTTTTCTTCGTCCCACAGTTCGGTCGTAGGCTCGACACAAAGCGCATTATATATTTATTATGAAGCCCTGGTAAAACGGACTCGCAAGTAGTCGCATGTAGTCGCAAGTTGAACTTGCGTCGAGAATTACGTTGGGTGGCCAAACCAGCGGACTCGCAAGATTTCTCGCTAGTGTATGAAAGTCGCAAAAAAATCCCATTTCAAGGCAGACATATCCTGTATTTCGTTGGCTAATAATAGGCAAATGGACGTCACCCAACTTGCGTTGACTTGGTTGAGTACGTGGTCAAACGGTGAAAAGTTTCGTCGACTTGCGTGCAAATTTGGTCTTGACCAAACTGAGCGCAAGTCATCGCAGGTCAACGCAAGTGCACGCAAGGCCTGGCCAAACGGAGTTGAAAGTAGACCCAAGTTTTCAGTTTGCGACTACTCGCGAGTCCTTTTGGTCAGGATTTAAACATAAATCATCATACCAAAAGTAATGAAATGAGATTAACGATTACATGTTAAATACCTTCACATTGGTAACCATCCCTGTTCAATTCGAATCCTTCTTCGCATGAACAGTAATAACTTCCTGGAGTGTTATCACAAATCTGGCTGCAGCGATGGCGAGGATTAGCTGGATCACATTCGTTGATGTCTTTGAAAATGAAAACAGAAAATTAGATGGCAGATAATTATTTTAATATATACCGGTAGGGTGTGTGATATTCCATCTCAGCAGCTAATATTTCATAATCTTTCAGTATTGTTAACGCATTACATCAGTTAAGTGTAGGTTTTGCAATAATATTCAATATTAGTCTAAAACTGCAAACCTCCTATCACGAATGTCGTTCTCTTATTGGCTACGCTACTCACTATCTTTTCTGTTGTAGATAGTGAGTCACGGTGAACGATTGATATCAAAATGCCAGTTTTTTGGCGTTTTCGAAGTGTCTTTGAAAGAGAAGATTTAGATAATGTTTTAAACGACTTGTAGATTTATACTAAATCAAGAGGCCGTTTCCGAGTTGCCTTTTGCCTCTGTGTAAAAATGAGTCTTCTTGCAAAACCTTTCATATGAAATTGAGTTCCACCTACAGAATCATTTTCAGGCAAATCAAACACATATGAAAGATTTTGCACGAAGACTCGTTTTGAAAGAGACACAACGTAACTCGAAAAAGGCCTATTTAATAAATTATTCGTTTTCCATTTCAACGCGTGATGGGTGGCCCAGGTTGCTTCCTTGTCAACTATCTGCACGCAGTAGAAATCTCGAGCACATACTCTAATATAATAAAGTGAAATTTATCAAAACTCTACTCGGGATTCCGACCCGAAGGGATTAATTAAATCGCCTTCTTGTTCTCTGAGTATTTGGTATTTTATACACGAGAATAAATCGAATTCCTTCGTAAATTATTATCGGAAACTACAAACCTCATCTGTCGTGAGCCGTCACACTGTATCTTGTATATGGCAAAGCCTTAACACTTCATTATAATAATCAACTACAAACTTCAGCTGTCGTGAGCCGTCGCACTCTATCCTGCATATGGCAAAGCCTTAACACTTCATTATAACAATCAAGCAGATCTATCTCCTACATGCTGAATTACGACACTCATTAAAAATCAAAAATCAAGGAAAAAAAAAAAGTGAAGATTTGCTCAGGGTTATGCCTTGAGCTTCTCCCATCTTGTGCATCTTAATGATTTGTAGGAACGTTATACCACTACTCCCAAAAACTATTAATCGATAAAACAAAGCTATCAAGTACCTCTGCAGGCCTTTCCATCATTCTCCAGCTCGTAATTAGCAAAACATTCGCACGTTGGTTGGTTATTGCTTCCTTTGAAGCAGACATGTTGACAGCCATGTCCAAAGGTACAAGGGTTTGCGGCTGTAAAGAAAAGTTAATCACGTGACCAGGCAAGAAACTGTGCAGCAAGTGAAGCCCTAAGTACTTAAGAAGCTACGTCAAGATTTGCGCATCTTGAAAAGTTTAGCTTAAATTTTAAAGATTTAACATCCCAGTTTGCCACGGCATTTCTTGAGCATTTTAAAGTTCTTAACGATGTTGTCAGCTGTTAAGGCATGCTCGACCCTGAAACGTTTTCCGATCACGGAATGTTAATGTTCTTCTACGCGTTGATGGAGGTGGCGGCAAGAGTTCATTAAGAACAAAAGACCCAAACTGAACACGCAAGCGGATTCCATTCGTGCGAAACTTTTTTACATGAATGTTTTCATGTAACGTTTGCTAATTTCATTTTCTCACGTCCTAAGTACTATAAATATGCCTTGGCGTTATTTTTAATTTATTCATTTGACAATGATGACATGAAGTCGTCGAAACGTCATGTAACTTTACTCACGTTAATTTTCCTGCTTAGATATCAAACTTACCTAAACATTTTCTCCAGTCAGCAGGATCAGGGTTGAAAAACTCGTCACATGAACAATTGTAGCTCCCTATACTGTTGGTACACTTCTGCATGCAGTCATTTGAAGGTTCGCATTCATTAATGTCTATCGATAAAATGGTCAGTTAATTATTTCATACTAAGTTTACAAAGGTGATTTATCCTTTACAAATTCTAAATTGGATAGTAAAAGAGTTTTTGACCGGAACGTAAAGTTTTTTTCTCAGAGACATCCTTCTTGTATCAAGCCTGTATTGGAAGTACAGAGAAAGGGATTATGTTCGAATTGTCCCGCTTTTTCTTCAAGCCTTTAATTTTATCCCTTGGTTTTAGACCACGCTGAAAGACGAAACTTCTATTGGCTAAATTTAGACTAGGGACGCGGGAAAACTGAAAAACTCCGCACCTTGTTTTGAAAATGATCGGACGATCGATAAAGCCCTGAAAGAAAGATTTTTTAAATATGGTTTTGGCACTTCATATAACGCCGCGGTTAAAGAGCTTTACACGTAAACAGTTAAAAATTTAAGTGATGTAAATTCTATCCAACAAATGTCTTACCATCACAGCTACGACCATCAGCGTTTAGTTCGTATCCGTCGTGACAATCACAGAAGAACGAAGCCGGAAAATTGACACAAAGCTGTTCACAGTCGTTTGACGAATTATTTTGACATTCATCAAAGTCTGGAAAATGGAAAGATACAGAGAACATTTATAGGCGAATAAATAGCAGCAGTCACATCAAAATCGAGAAAGAGGATGTAAAACAAGACAGTGTAAGAGGTATGGAAAATTGTCGGTCATTTCACCTCGGTAGTCATAAATTATGAACCCCTGCCATTCAAAACCGACTAAATTGATTGGAAAAAATTTCGGACGTTTGATTTTCGGACAGGTTTTAACTTTCTTCGGAAAAATGTCGGACAATAATTTCGGACACTTTGCTGAAACATAGCTAGAGTAAATTTACGCTTTCAAACACGAATTAGACTGGAACAACATCTTTGAAAACGATAGTTTTACTGCACCCTCACGGTCTTAAGAATGCTCCGTTACGTATGTTAAGCAGTGTCTCAACTAGGGTTTGCTCTATAAAGCACGGAATAAAGGAAACTGAGAGCTTTGGAACTACTTCAAGGTTGTATACTGTACTCGAAATATTTCGCACCTTTAAAATTTCGGACACTTCTTTTGTCTGAAATCGAAATCGTCCGAATATTTTGCAAGTAACGTATTTAAAACTATCATTTTAGGTACTTCGTTCTCATATTTAAAGCGTCGTTTCTAAAAGGAAAACGAACTTCCTTCATTCTCAAGGTACCCTGCCAATCCTGTAAGCTCACCTACACACTGAGCGCCATCTCCAGTGTATCCTGATGGACAGGGTCCACATTCATACCCACTGGCATCGGCTGGCGGTGGAAGATCAATGCACTCAACTCCTGTATAGCAGGGCTGACCATTACTCTCGCAGGCGTCAATGTCACTGTCACAGAACCTTCCTGTGTATCCCCCCTGACATGCACAACCCATGTATACAAACTTGCTGTCAGTGTTGACATTGTCACCTTCTTCTGGTTGCACACACTGACCGCCGTGGTTGCAGGCGCACATGTTAATTGTTGGACTCCAGGTGGCACTTGCGCCTTTGTCGTCAGTAGCAACGAATGACAGATTGAACTACAATAAGAGAAAAAGATAATTGTGAATCGTTTTCACCCTTTTCAGCTATGATATTTCGCACAAAATGCCTGACGACTCGTGGAATTCCTCGTAACAGATTTGCATTCTGATTCACAAGGTCAATCAAAGGAAACTATCAATCGATATATGTTCTACTATTGCGCTGCGACATTGCAAAGTTGACTGCCCAATAGTTACGGTTTGACTAAAAAGTTTCAAATTCTTCGGTCGTTGTTTTCTCAGTTATTTTAATTTTTTTTGTTTTCATTCTTAACAATTCGTTTTGATTGTAACTCATTAGGATTTTCCCAACTTAGTAAACTAGTATTTCAGCAAAAAAAGATGACGTATAATGGTTTAAGTTATAAAAAGAGGTTAAGGGAATGCCAAAGTCGCAGAGGCAACTTAAAATTCTTTGGAGTGAAGGAGGGAGAACGTGAATCTAACAGCGATACCGAGACTGCTTTACGGGAATTTATGCCCACGAAGCTGAAAACTCCACCTAACGATGTAAAGGAAATACACTTTGACAGAGTTCGTAGGATTTCTACGCATACACACGATGGCCGAAACTCCGGATCCCGTCTAATTATAGTAAAACTCTCCGCTTATCAAGACAAGTACTTCATAAAGTTGTTCATCAAAAACTTTCCCAAAGGCACCAGCTTTGGAATATCCGACGACTTTCCATAAGAAGTTGATGAGATAAGAAGGAAGTTATACTCCGTTCTCAAGGCTGCCAAACGTGAAAAGAAAGAAGCGTACTTTAAGGTAGAAAAACTTTTAATCAACGGCTCACTCTACCGAGAACCGGAAACAGCTCTTTTCCCTCTGTACGGATGTTTAATGAACGGTTAGTTTTAAATATGTTTAATTGACTCTCTTGCTCCGCCGTACAACTCAACCATTGCTAAATTGCTGCCGCTAGTACCCCAATTTTGACCCAGTCAGTAAACGCCGCACAAAAGCATACGAAAGTCTGAAGTAGTGAGTAGCTTGTGTTGTGTGTGTTGTTGTATTTCTGTTGTAAGTATGTTCAAATTTATTTATCTAACTTTAACTTGGTCAACAAAAGAAAATTAAAACTAAGTTATGATATCTCGCCGCACAGTGAGAACTATAGTATAAACAAGTGCTTAATTTCTTCTCTGGAATATTGTGACTTCGCCTTCTACAGAGAATCTAAATGTATAAAATTATATCGCTAAATGTAACAGGGTTAAACGGTTCGAGAAAGCGAAGACAGGTTTTTCGCTGGCTACATCAACAAAAATCGGATATAATTTTTTTGCAAGAAACTTATTCCTCGCTCGATACTATCGGAAGATGGGAGACGGAATGGGGAGGCAAAATCGTATCTAGCCATGGGTCGTCTCATAGCAGAGGAGATATGATTATTTTTAAACCACGGCTTGACGTAAACATTGAGAAAATTGCCTCAGATGATCACGGGAGATATATTTTAGCAGAGGTTGTTATTGATAATAGAAAAGTTGTACTGGTTAATGCTTATGCACCAAACGATCCAAACAACAGGTTGTATTCCTAAGGGGGCTTTCAAATATTATCCTCGGCAAATATAGAAATGAAAATCTTGTGTTGGGGGGCGATTTTAATTGCGCAATCGGCACTTTAGACAAAAGAGGTGGCAAACCTGTTGACATTAGAAAAGCATCGACTATTGAACTAAAGGCTTTGATTAAAACGCATAATCTGCTCGATACCTGGCGCTGCAAAAACCCGGACTCTACGTGGGCGAATCGCTCAATGAAAATACAATGTAGACTAGATCACCTCTTCGTTTCAAATCAACCGAGTAATCGAATTTGCGAGAACAAAATAATTCCAAATATTTATTCTGACCATTCTGCAGTCTTGATCTCTATATCTTTCTCCGAATACGAACCCCCTCGTAGGCTCGGCTTCTGGAAATTTAACAACTCGTTGTTGTCTGACACGAAGTATGTAGAATTATTGAATTTCTTAATTCCAGAGGTCGCCAACTGAGGACAAGGGTTTGTTCTGGGAAATGATTAAAATGGAAAGCAGAGCATTTACAATAAAATTTTCGAAAAAAAAAAAGCGAAAAGCAAGCGTGACGAAGAGTCTGCCCTTTTGTCGGAGATGATCAAGCTGCAGTGCAAGCTCCAGACAGCATACAGCGATTCCCTAACGAGTGAATTAGAAAGAATAAAAACCAAGCTTTCAAAAATAGCAATCGTTAAGACGCGTAACACGATTATACGTAGCAGAGCGCGCTGGTATAAACATGGCGAGAAAAACAGTAAGTATTTCTACAATTTAGAAAAAACAAACCAAAGGAAAATACATATAACGGCCTTAAAAGTCAATGATCACGCAAAATTAACCTACCCGAGAGAGATTCTTGAAGAGGAAGAGCGCTTTTTGCTCATGGATGTTATGTAACATCCATGAGCTTAGGAGGCAGTCGTATGGCGCTCGCTCGCTCGCTCACTCACTCACTCACTCACTCACTCACTCACTCACTTACTCATTCACTCACTCGATTCTAAACCTGGATTAAACAATTTTCTCCTACCTCCCCTGCTAAGTATTATTTTTGTCCAAAAGTGTCCAGTCGTCTTCGGGAAAGTTCTTTGACGTGGGGGGACTAGAAAGGCGTACATTTTTGCCCTATAAATCGAGAGCCTGGGTACGAGTTTGTCGAACACCTCGAAGATTGAAGTCGGCCATTTTGGTTTCATGTGATTTTCTTTCGTAAATATGTATGGGCTATTGATCAAGGGTGAGGTCAAGATGGCTGGATATTGGCCAAGTTCTTTTTTTACATGTTTATGGACCGAGACGGAGTCGAGGTCCATAAACTCGCAAAAAAAGAACGAGGCCAATACCCAGCCATCTTGACCGAACAAGCTTGGTCAACAAAGGATTTATTATAGGGCCTTCGGGGAAATTTCTCTTGCGGGACGCGGTAGACCCGAGCGGGCCAATCACCCGCTTGGGTAGCCAATCACAGCGCAGGATTTGATTCGTCTTGCCCGCTCACGGAGCTAGCCATATAATAAGTTTTTTTTTTTTTTTTTTTGCCTATCAGCTTTTGCTCACACCTAGATGAAAGCTGGTAGAGGTATTTATGACTGTGGTCATGTATCGTTCACAACAGCACGGTCGGTGAGGTCAAAGAATTGATACAAGACACCCGGGAAGACAAGGCCAGAATGTGAGATCGTGATTAGCTTTTTTTCTTGGCAAGAGAATTTGATGGTTTCCACTCGCTTTCTCTCGTTGTGTAGTCTAAGGTAAGCTTAAATTCTTGTTAGGTTTGGTTTCATTGTTTCTTTATTGTTTTATTTTGTACGTCCACATTGAAATTCTGCCTGTGTTAATATCGCAAGCTCGAAATTTGTAGGCTTGTTTTTGAATACTTAGGGGGAAAAAAATTCGAATTGCGTTTTCTTTTAGTTTTGTTGTCGTTCACACTACATTTCTTTTGCATTCCATGCAGTTCGACCGGAGTGAAAATTTCTTCACGAATGAGGTGCAAGGCAACCTACATGTATGATTGAGTAAATACACACTGTAATATTTTAGTGATGGATGAACAAATTAAGTCCAATAGACTGTGTAGATCTATTTGTTTGCGAGAAAGATATACTGTCCAATTGTGTGGAAAAGCCGGACGCATGGTGGGTGGTGATGTAGACTTTTTTTTTGCTCCTAGAAATGAGAGATTTAAACAAATTGACATCAAAACTTGAATTATGGAGAAGAGAATGCTTGATACTTGTCAACATTAGTATGTTCTGTAATCGTTGCAAAAATTTATTAGCAGAGACATATCTACAATCCTTTCGAATATTGCTGCATTGCTAGTGAGACCAGCACAAACAATTACCAAGACATATAGGAATAAAATACCGTGATTTTTGTTTCCAAGAAAGAAAATTATTGTTCTTTTACTTGCATGCACTACAATATGGTAGAAGTATCCTTATTATTGTATTGCACCAAGCTGGGGGACTTCTTCCTACAGTTGACTAAAGGTGCACTTTTTTTCAGGCTGGAGGTGTTATAAGACTTAACAGGACAGGGATTTCAAACATTAATAATTTTGATTATTTATCCCAGAAATAAGATCTAGTGGGCCACATTAGGTTTGTGAAAGGGGTTTCAGGCTAAAAGCTTCACGTATATGAAAGGAGAGCTTTTCCTGTCAAAAACACTGTAAAATGGATAGGTCTCTGACCTTGGGCCAGAGCCTCCTTGTACAAAACTTTGTTACTTCCCTTCCTCCTTTCCATGGACATAGTTCTATAGAAAAAACCTTATAAGTTGTAAATAACAACATTCCCTTCACTTCAGGTTCATGATTGAAACAAAACTGTCTGAAATCATTCTTAAATATTGAAGGAAATACGTATTTCTTCTATAGATTTCCTGTTTACCTGCAAGCTACAATCAAATTGTTTATGTTTGACTGAGCTTAACAAAGTAAACACGATTTTGCCAATATCCACGTTTCACTTAAGTAAATTGAGCAAAATACTCTTGGCAGTCCTGGCATTCTCAAGTTGATTGTCTAAAATAAATTTCAAAATCATGTATTGTAATTTTTGCATAATAGTAATCATTGTTATTCAGCTGTTTCATAATGTTAACTGAACAAGGACCATAACCAATTTACCTTGACCCAAAATGCACTGCTGACTCATATACATAATTATATCGTCAATTTTGGACTGATTGGTAAATATGGTGAACTCTCATTTAATGATTTCATTTTGAAACAGACTGTTGTTACATCATGGACAAGTTAATAAGATAACAATGTTCCAATTTCAATCAAAATTAATTGTTATGCATTTTAAAATTTATAAGCTGTCTGTGTAAACAACCTGTTATTTGATTTGAGCCCTGGCTGGGAACATTGTGTTGTGTTCTTGAGCAAGACACTTTACTCTGATGGTGCCTCTTTCCACTCAGGTGTATAAATAAGTACTAGCATCCCATCTGGAGGTAGTAGAAATACTCCTAGTCGCTTCATGCCACTTGGCTCATATGCAGACTTTACTTCCACTTCGGAGTGGCTGTTTGCCTCTTTTTTAGCACGAATGCTCGTGCAAAACATTTCACAGGAAAATGACTTGATTTTCAAGAGAATGAACGTACAGGTGACATGTATTTTCATACAAATAGTTTTGCCCAAAGACTCGTTTTGCCACAGAGGCAACAGTCAACTATTCATCCATGATCTGGCTCAGGGAGCCTTTGATTTAAACATATATATACATCAAAAAACACGAATCCGAACGCCTCGGAATTCTTTAATACAGAAAATGTATTATCAGAAGAAACTACAAAAATTTGCGAAGGTATTATGTCTATCCATGAATGTAAACGAGCGCTTATGACAATGGAAAGCAGTAAAACACGAGGTACAGATGGCCTCACTTCAGAGTTCTATCGCTCTTTTTGGAACGCTGTTAGTAAATTCATGGTGGAAAGTTTTAATTATGCGTTTCAACACGGATCACTTTCTATCTCTCAACGACAAGGTATTATTTCTTTAATCCCCCAAAAAGAATAAGAACGCGGATTATTTAACAAATTGGAGACCAATATCGCTACTTAATGTTGACTACAAAATTGCGACCAAAACTATTGCTCTAAGCTTGGAAAAGATCTTGCCAAGCGTAATACATCCTTGTCAGTCCGTCTACGTAAAGGGTAGATTCATTGGAGAAAGTATCAGACTAATAGCAGACACAATGGACTTCACTAAAATTAAAAATATATTAAGTATAGCTGTTTTCTTAGATTTCGAAAAAGCTTTTGATTCAATTGAATGGGACTTTATCCAAAAATGCCTTGAATCTTTCAGCTTTGGACCAAATCTGCGGCAATGCATCAGCGTGTTCTACAAAGACATCTCTAGTTGCGTCATTAACAATGGCGTCGCCTCTAAACACTTCTGCTTAGAACGTTGTGTCCGTCACGGTTGTCCCCTTTCAGGCATACTCTTTGTTATTGCTATGGAGCTTCTTGCCCAAAGTATAAAACGGTCAAAAGATATCAGGGGCATACATATCCAGGGAAATGAAGAGGTCAAGCTCACGCAATATGCTGACGACACAACTGCCCTTCTTGCTGATGTCCAGTCAGTTTCTTATTTATTTGACTTACTTTCACTGTTTGAAAAGTGCCTAAAAATAAATCAGCCAAAATCAGAAATGCTATGGCTTGGCTACATGCGCCATAGGAAAGACGCAATTTGCAACCTCCAAATTAGCGATGATCCTGTTTACGCGCTCGGTGTACATTGTACTTACAATATTAAATTGTCTCATAAGAAAAATTTCTTTGAAAAATTAGGATCCCTAAAGAAAACCTTAAGAGGTGCCCTCTGTAATTTTTAACTATGGCCATTTGAACCAGAAAAAATCAAATTCCTCAAACTTTCTCAGATGAATGGTCTAGATAAGTGATTCACAAAAATATAACTTTCAGTTCAATTCGATTCGTATTTTAGCGCTGGGGCCACCATCTTGGTTTTGCCCCTCTGAGAGGGCTTTCAGCGGCCATTTTAGGGTACATTTTTAACAATTTGCCATACAAAGAAAACGATCTAAATCCGGGTAAAAACCCTTTATTCGAGACAAGCAAATGTTTCTTGTTACATTGAGAGGCTGTTTTGGCAATTTGATCATCACCTGATTTTTCTACAGAATTTTAAATTTCTTCCCTTTCGGACTACTGATGAAGCGCCACAAAAAAGGCGAAGTTTAAAGGAAAATATCGCCAAAAGTACATCACTTGAGATCCCAAAACTACCCTCCACTTAAAGAGCAATGTCTCACCTGTAAAAACATGCAATAAAATTTTGGGGCAGTTAAAACTGTAAAATGTTAGAAGAAGAAGTTTAAGCTGTGCTTTTGTCAACAAAGACCGCCGTCCTAATTAGCATAATAACGTAAAAATAACGATGCACAAAGAAAATAATGACATATTCCACTTACCTCGCGACATGTCGACAACTGGATGTTCCACGATGCCTCATGTTATATTTCCAGTCTGTTTCAGCCACATTTTCGGTGATTAGTGTACGAAATCACTCTCAGACATCGCCACGGTTAAGCAGATTTCAACTCTCCGAAGCCCGCTTCATAACATCTATCAATATTATTTGTCTTTCGCCTCATAAGCCGCCGTTTACAAGAAGTTTAACAATTTTCTGAGATCCTAACTGACCCAGAAGTCTGTTAGCAGCCTTTAAAATCCTCCTCTTAATCGAGGATTCTCATCAAGAACTCGTTTAAGCTCAGTTCTGTTTTGATCTGTTATGCATCCGCCATTATTCCACAGATTGCGTTACAATTGACAAATGCGCATTCCAACGGGTAGGGGTAGGGTGGGTAGGAAGTGAAAATGTAACCGACATTAAAGCCATTTTGCGCATTTCTGTGGCTAAACTAGTTACTGGCTTTCCCAGAATGATTTGAACATGAGCTTCTGCTTGCAGGTATTTTCTAGGTTATTTTTGCAGGGTAGGTGAGGGGGGGGGGGGGGGGGGGGTCGATAGACAGTACCAAGTCAAAAGATTATGATCTGTGTATCTTGATC
Organism: Orbicella faveolata; assembly: GCF_042242905.1. Lineage (NCBI taxonomy): Eukaryota > Metazoa > Cnidaria > Anthozoa > Scleractinia > Merulinidae > Orbicella > Orbicella faveolata. The sequence continues at coordinate 10,467,492 of NW_028301576.1, forward strand.
AGCTTTATCAGTTCATCAGTGAGGCCCTATTAGGGGTTTTCAGGATACTGGATATTTGGGTACAAAATTAACAGGATGTGAGAAATTTAGGGGAAAAATTAATGCGGTAAATTGTTAAACTTCTTGTAAACGGCGGCTTATGAAGCGAAAGACAAATAATATTGATAGATGTTATGAAGCGGGCTTCGGAGAGTTGAAATCTGCTTAACCGTGGCGATGTCTGAGAGTGATTTCGTACACTAATCACCGAAAATGTGGCTGAAACAGACTGGAAATATAACACGAGGCATCGTGGAACGTCCAGTTGTCGACATGTCGCGAGGTAAGTGGAATATGTCATTATTTTCTTTGTGCATCGTTATTTTTACGTTATTATGCTAATTAGGACGGCGGTCTTTGTTGACAAAAGCACAGCTTAAACTTCTTCTTCTAACATTTTACAGTTTTAACTGCCCCAAAATTTTATTGCATGTTTTTACAGGTGAGACATTGCTCTTTAAGTGGAGGGTAGTTTTGGGATCTCAAGTGATGTACTTTTGGCGATATTTTCCTTTAAACTTCGCCTTTTTTGTGGCGCTTCATCAGTAGTCCGAAAGGGAAGAAATTTAAAATTCTGTAGAAAAATCAGGTGATGATCAAATTGCCAAAACAGCCTCTCAATGTAACAAGAAACATTTGCTTGTCTCGAATAAAGGGTTTTTACCCGGATTTAGATCGTTTTCTTTGTATGGCAAATTGTTAAAAATGTGCCCTAAAATGGCCGCTGAAAGCCCTCTCAGAGGGGCAAAACCAAGATGGTGGCCCCAGCGCTAAAATACGAATCGAATTGAACTGAAAGTTATATTTTTGTGAATCACTTATCTAGACCATTCATCTGAGAAAGTTTGAGGAATTTGATTTTTTCTGGTCCAAATGGCTATAGTTGAAAATTACAGAGGGCACCTCTTAAATGTCTGGTCCCGAAGAGACTTATCTATGTACGGTAGAATAAATATTGTTAAGACGTTAGCCCTCTCCAAACTTGTATTCATCTCCAGTGTTATGGAGACTCCAAAAACCTTTACAACAGAGGTCAATAAAATAGTGTTCGATTTTATCCGGAAGCAAAAACCCGCCAAAATAAAAAAGACAACCCTCATCAAGAATAAATCGGATGGCGGTCTTGGCATGAAACATTTTGTTCTTTTCGATAAAGCTTTGGAACTAACTTGGGTAAAACGGCTGTGCTCCGACTCAGATGCACCGTGGAAGTATATTCCAAAATCGTTTCTCTCTACTGTCGGCGGCACTGAGCTCTTTCAATGTAATTATGACTACAACGTTTTTGATCTTAATGGCCATCTTCCTGAATTTTACAAAAAAATTATTCATCATTGGCAAGAAATCGTGTCTACGACACCTCACAGCAAGACCGAGATACAGTCTCAGACAATCTGGAACAACAAATTCATTACCATTGACAAAAAAATGGTATATCTGCCTCATTGGCACCGAGCAGGTATAAAGCAAATTTCAGACCTTTTTGACGAGCATGAAAATTGCGTCCTGCTTTTCCTTTCCTTGCGCAATAAATACACGCTAAATTGCAACTTTTTAATATATCATAGTCTACGATCCCTCAAAGTTGGAAGTAGCTCCTTCACGTTAATTTTGGCGACTCTACTACACTCCCGCCGCCAATCTGTACTATAACGTACAAGATGTTAGACGACAAACTGTTAACCTTACAAAATCTTCCTCCTCCCACTTTAGAAAAAAAAACTATTATCATACGACATCGCGAAAGAGAATCTAAATAAAATTTATCTTCTGCCGTTCACAGCCACAAAAGAACTTAAATTGGCAATGTTCCAGCACAAAATCATACACAACATTTTAGCCACGAACAGTATATTATACAAAATGAACAAGGTTGCCTCCTCATCCTGCCCTTTCTGTCCCTGTGATAGTCAAAACATAAGTCATTTGTTTATTAGCTGCCCGCAAGCGTCTTCCTTTTGGTATAACTTCCAAAGTTGGTATTCTACCGTAAGTAACGCGAGTTTACTTCTCTTCGAGCCAGAGGTATTATTTGGAATTACTCGTCCCTGTACTCACCGTTCGACCCTCAACCACCTCATAATGCTAGGCAAAAAAATATATGCTAGATAGAAAAATATATTGCTGCCACGTTGAATGGTGAAAGGGAATTTCAACAGAAGTGGAAAATCCTTCTCACCATTTAAGGCGTTTCCCTTAGTAATTTGCTGCAAGGTCTTTTTTTTCTACTTGTTTGTTGTTGTTGTTTTTTTCTATAATTAAGTTACAACATTGTATTGTGACTCCTTAAGTAACGTAATGTGTAAGTCATAATAAGTTATTATTGCGTATTGTCTGTAAGTAAGGTAATGCCAAGTATTGTAAATAGTTGGGTTTTTTTATTTTTTGTAAGTGACGTTTGTAAGACAGTAAAAGCATTAGAAATTATAATAATAATAATAATAATACCAATAATGTAGTGTATTGTAAGTAGGTTAAGTATTGTGTCGTGTTGTAAGAAGAGTAAGGCAATGCAAGTAATTATGTGTTTAACAAAAAAAAAAAAAAAAAAAGAGGTTAAGAAACTAAGCTACGCCACGCGTATAAGATATTTACTGTTTTCAGTTCCTTTAATTTTGAGCGGAAAACAGTTTTTTTTATGTCAGACTCAACGTTTCCTCAACGGTTACTATATATAGAAGATACCTTGTAGCCTACCTTTTGCGACGAGATAACATTCCATGTAAAGTACAGCACGTTTCCACTTTGGTTCACTGTAGCTTCAGCAGGCTTGTTAATCACACGAAATGTTATGGTATCGTTATCCACAGCAGTGATATTCAGCTTAGCTGTTTCATGAAGTGTGACATTTATCACATTTGATTCGGTTACTATCTTGGGTGGGAAGTTGTCTACAAAAGCAATATTGAAAGGAAGGGTGTGAAGATAAAGCAATTATATAACTCATCAACCAACTATGTAAAATGGAAACCGGAAACAAAGTATATACAGCTCAGCAAGTGAGAGCTATTTTTTCCAAGTTTAGAGATTGACCTGTATAGCAGCAATTTCTACCTGGGCAGTTTTCTTTCCTCGCCTAAACGATAACCCATTTTAACTAGGGCGAAAAGTTTGAAACACATTACAATACAAGAGTGGAATAACCCTTTTCTGACTTACTAAGAGCGTTCGATTCGTTGACCAACTGAATGCTGATATCTTTGGTTACCACGCCAACAGACAGATCGTTTGTAGAGGCCACATCAAACAGGCATTCGTAATCTTCACCACATTCTTCTTCAGCTTTTACTCTTAAACTGTCGTTTTGCCACCTGATGTTATCCGCAAACATGGGAACGAAACTAGTGTTTTTAAAGGTATCCACGCTTTCATTTGGAGCATAGGTGAAGAGTGACTGGGATTGGTTGATTTGCCCTAAAAGAACATCAAAAACAGCATGAAGATTTCCTTTGGAACGAGAGCTATTGTCACATTAAAGTGGATGGATCGTTTTGGAAGGTTTTTTTGTATTTTAAGAAAGCACTAATAGAGTTTCCATGGTCTTCTGTTTGGGTCAAGAACCTCCTAAAACTTATAACGGTTTTTATTAAATCTTGTCATGTTTACTCACTGAGGTTAGAGAAGAACTAATACGTTTTTGTCCCAACTGGATTATTTACTAGTGTCCATACACAAGTAGACTGTTCACAGTCCCCTGTTTTTCCGTAAGATCGTAGATGTCGATCGTTGAGTTCGATGGGCGGCCATCTTGGTCTCTTGATGCGAGCGAAACTAGGCAGAGTACAAAATTCCCGTGGGTAGTGGCGGTGGGGTTAATAGCGTGGGGGTGACGGAGCGGAAAACATAGGGAGACTGTAACAGCTTCACTCTCTATGGTGTTCGTTGCGTTAGTTGATCCAGCAACGGCAACACCTGATTGGTCGAAGGGACAGTAGAGTTCATCAGAGCGTAGCAGAGCGTTGACAACTTGAGTGACAGAAAGTGACATTCATCACTTCGCGGCTCAGGCCAAAATGGCATCGATTTTAAGCGAATTTTCTGGAGAATGTTTTGATTTCGATCGTCTGTCTGCTTCTTGTCTTGGAGGATTGGTGTTAAAGCGCGAGCAAAAGGAGGCCGTTTCTCGTTTACTCGAAGGAAAAGATGTTTTGGCGGTTCTTCCAACTGCTTTTGGCAAGAGTTTAACATATCAAAGTTTCGTTTTGGCGAAGGAAATGGCTGAAAGCTCCGTTGGTTGTTCTTATTTCCGACTAAAATTTTACAGCTAAAGCCACAAAGACGGCACGCATCTGAATAATTGGAATTCTCTGCGGGTTTTGCCGCTTTTTTTGGAGTCAGAGAAGAGTTCTTCCGTCCCGCATTCATTCGATGTAACTTGGTAAACCCTCAAAACGATTCGAAATTCACAACACAGTAACACGTATTCATATCTTCATCCCTGATTTGACAGGTTTTTTCTCAGGAGAGATTGTCAATTGATTTGATTAGCGGACGCGCCAAACTGGAGGCCGCGCCCCTTGAACACGAGACAGAGTGAAGCGGTTACAGTCTCCCTATTTTTTCCGCCGGCCGTGCCCTCCACCACCCCTACACAAGGGCATTTTGTACTCTCTCCAGTTTCGCTTGCATCAAGAGATCAAGATGGCGGCCCGTCGAGCTCAACGATCGACATCTACCATCTCACAGAAAAATAGGGGACTGTGAACAGTCTAATACACAAGACTATGATTAATGGTTGGGTTTTCACCACCCAAACGTTTTTCCGTTTATTCACCTGTGAGAAGAAGGACTACATTGATACTTGAGCAAGACTCAGACCTTGGCGATAAAGGCCAGTTTCGAAATTTCGTAGTTCATTTTATATTTACCTTAAAGATAAACTGTCCTACGGTAGAAAACTATCGAGAAAAAAAAAATAGCTCTAAATATAATTACATTTTACACCAAACCCGAAGTGAATCTCCCTCAGCGTTGAAGATGATGGCAAAACTGATCCATTAGGCAATGTAAAGTCGTCATCCGGGTCATCGTTCCACGTTCCCAGCAAGCCTTTGGTGGTATTCTTGTAATCGTCTACAGGAGTTACGACGAACGACAGCATCTCCTTTTTCTCACAGAAATTCACCGACATTGTTGACGGGAAAGAAACCTGTAAACAGTTTTCTTCCGATTTTGAGACAGAAAGGTTTCTACCAACTTCTACACTTTGGTTTGTCAGCCCGTTGTAGCCATTGTAGTTTTTTTGGTCTATCAGAATATCGAATCCACCTGATAACGCGAAAAACAATTGCACACATTTGCGTTTCAGTAAATTTGAATATAAAAATGACGGCTGAAAACATCCTTCGATTTTCGGCAAATTGCGCCATAATGACTAGAAATGGCCGAAGGTTTATTTTTCAATGGTTTCTAAGCCGACAGAGATTACCACACATGCTAATGTTCTTGAAGAAAGCGGATGTAGTCTAGCCAGAAATTTCGCATCTATTTTTTTAATATCTCAAGGCATAGAGGATTGATTGCTTTACATTAAATCTTTTTAATATCCCTCACCGCCTTCCTTTACTCGGACTTCAATGGTGCTCGTATTTTCTTCTCTCGCTGCGCCGGCTGAGAAAATAGTGGCGACTGTTGAATTTCCCTGGGCAGCTTTTGTTCTGGCCTGTAGCTGGAATGTTCCATTTTGTGCATCAATCATGACGTATTCACCAAGTCCATTGAACGTGTAATTCCCATCATCCAGCGTCTTGATGTGAGGATCGCCCCAGAACCAACCTAAATTAACAATGAAAGCGAGCAGTTAAACAGAGTACGTGGGTAATTAGCTAAGGTCGCAAGTCTTTGCTGTTACTTGTAGGATTGCTCCCGAGCTGAAAAGCCGATGTCTTAAGTATTGCTGGTGATGAAAATTAGGAAATTATAAAACCAACGAAATAAGTAAATTTAAGTTGAAATAGCAAAACAGGCGATTTCCGTTTGCACTTGATTCGACATAAATCAATGAACCAGCTGTCATGTTACGTCATACTACGTGCTCCCATCGGGTATCGGGAGCTCAAAAGTGAATGACTCGGGAACCGCCATATTGTCCGGTCGTGTTTTCATGCAGTAGTCGTTGTGTTGCTAGAGCTTAAAAGGTAATATTGTGGCACCATCAAGCAAAAAATGTATGGCATGACTTCAGCTGACGTTGCGTGGTGGCATGCTATGTCACGTGAGACGACATTACATTTTATGACAACATACTATAATGTGTAGTTACACGTACGTCTTGGTGGAGGTCTGTAACGGGAACAGCTATCAGACGGACGATAAAGATAAAACAGATTGCACGAAGGTATGTCAACACAGCAATATTGATAGGCCTTCTCGTCCAAGGAGAACGTTTTCACGTGATTGGACCAGTAATGGAAAGCTGTCACTTTCACGTGACCGCCGTCAGGAGGACCAAACTTGAGAGAGCCCCAGTCTTCAAAGTCAGTGGAGTAGCAACATTCCTGTCTCAGCCGAAGTCCAACTAATCCCGTTAGAGTAGAATAATAAAATACGAATTTGGAACGCCTGGACTCATAACACACTTCAGGCCACGAATACCACCAGCTCCAGGAGAATCTTCCCCTGTCCAGCCACGCCTGCCACTCAGTACAAGGACACGCCATCTCCCGGTCTGATTTTATTAGGCGGTCGTACCAGTAAGGAATGTTCGCGTATTCATTAAGAACAGCCCATGTTAAGCACTTCTCCAGTGCACCTGTCCCATCGCTGTTCTCGATCCTCCAAAAGTACCTCCCCAACGAACCTGTATTTCCTTTTTTCTTATCAAGATTATACATTGCAAATGTAGCCGAGCTGAAATACGAAAAAAAGCGAAAGTAAAGTTCACACTTTTACCCCAGAAGATGAGCAATTTTTCATTGAGTGTCGAAAAACCAACCCTGAACCTATAGCCAACCAGGGAAGACACAGACGATATATTGAACCAATCAAAACTCTAGGAAAATATGTGTAACTGGCACTAAACGCGGGAAAAGGTGCGAGCGGGTCACGATGGGTTTTGTTTTTAGTTCTGAATGGTTGAGTAGGTGGCGCCAGTTTTTTTTCTACCAATCAGAAGCGTAATAGTTATACTTGTGTAAAAAGTTTCACTTTTGTAATGTAGGACGACTGCAGTTAGCACAGCATAAGAGTTTCATTGTAGTAGACGACACAACGATAGAATAAATATAGCATTGTCCCTATGTGTAAACTCTCTCTAACGCTGCTGTTCTTCACCACACTAATATAAACGTAAATTTAACTTCTCACGCTGCGTGGTTGTGATAATCTTTTCCATCATTTCCTGCGTTCCAGCCAGCGACAGGAAGACCGTAGTAACCAGTCCAGTAACGGTAATCATCCCTGCAAGAATGAAAGTTACACAATTTGAATGCTTTTTCCCTTACGCCCTCCGTGGAAAGATGAGCAACGACAACAAAATAACAACAACAAAAGTATCAACAATAAAAAATTTGAAAAAAAAATTATCACCATCATCATCATCAACAATGGTAACAAAATAACAAGATCGATGTCTAGACGGACGGGAAAAGAGATTGATAGATTGATTTCCACTATTAAGCCATGGTCAATCTTCAGACGCATAAGCCTAAATCATTTCTCACATGAGAACGCTGATTGGATTCAATGCAAATCCACTTACGGATCCGCTGGAATCACCCACTCAATTCCACCATAAGGGTAGTTGTACATCAAAAATGTGTTAAATCCATCCGTAATTATGACAGCTTGAAAAGTGTTACTCTGAAAGAGAAATTAAAGTAAAGTTAGATTGCAAATGAAAATGCAAGAAAATGCAGTAACCCTTGTCAGCGATCAACAACAGCAAGTCCCTTGATGACATCAGGCGATCGACAATAAAACGTACTACGTTTTTCTTCAGTTGAATGGACTTTTGTCACTTTCAAAGCTTTTTTTAGTTTCGATCTTACGGACGTACGAGATCGCTACATGCAAATTCAAGACTGTAATAATTATATTATCAAATTTCTCAATAGTTCATAAAACAGCACCTACGGCAATGCGAGCAGTTTTAGGAGTAACACTATGGGAAAAGCTAGTTATTAGTTGGTTACCCAATCAGAGCGTGCAAAAGGCTCCACCGATTCACTGTTTCCGCAAACTATAGTAATCAAAGATGAGCAGAAGAAAGGCGAAAAATAAATGCTTACCCAGCGACATGTCGTTTAACGGAACGTTTTCTCCAAAATAATAGCATTGGTAGTAGTAGTAAAGTGGATAATAGACGTCTTACCCAACGACAGTTGTTGTCGTAAGCGTATGGACAGAGCTTGTACCAGGTCACAACAAGAACCCAACTGGCAGCAAAGTTGGCAAATTTTGTACGGTCGCCATAGAGCTTTACATCGTCTGAGGCCATTTCCAGTATTTCAGAAGAGCTTCCCTTGGTTTGACTGTACACTTGATAATACACCTTAGAATGACCGTCTCTGAAGGCAGAGTACATATCAGTCGTGGCCCAGAACGGCGCAATGATTGCCATATTTCTCAGCCACCTGTAGACACCAAACTTCCGTGGCCACCACCAGCTCCATTCATAATTCAACTGGATTATACCATTGCGGCATATCTACAAAATGAAGAAAAGGTGTTTAGATTAAAGCACACCACATCAATTCTTGTTTGGCAAAGAGCGAGTATTACACGTGTATACGAATTTATCATCGGTTAACTCTGTCTTACTTCCTCATGGAGAAGAAATCTGTCATAAGTACTGCTACTTGATGGGATACTAATCCATCCAGGTACACGTTTATATTTCAGAATGAATCGAGGCAATAAAGAGTTACTCTAAAGTGGAATATTGTTCACTTTCGTAAATAAAAGCGAAAAGTTCTATAGACTTACATGAATATTTACAAACAAGCGTTTTCACCTACGTGGCCAGCAGCAATGCAATTTTATTGGAATGAGTGTTTACATACGAAAAGAGGTCAACACCTTCAGGATCGGTTTGGTACATCGACAGGGAGATTCCAATATGGCTGCCGTGACGTCATTTTGAAAACACTTTATACTTACGTAGAGCTTGTAATGCCTCTCCGAGAAGAATGGAAATCCAGTCCAATCCGCGTCGATCTTCAAGCAGTGACCAGAGAAGAAGAAAGGAGAGTCTTCAAGACGAAATTCGTTATCATTCTGCTGCGGGCCGTGTGGATACATAATGTTCTCATATGGAGCGGCTTGAATGGAATGAAAAAATAAAAATAAAAATGGATAACCTATATATAGCTTGTTGCACGATATGGCCACCTAAAAATGCAGAACGCCACATTTCGAACTTTCTTCGATAATAGACTTGAGGCATTTACTTACACATAATATTATTCATTGTACCTCACGTAGAGTCATAAAATCATTTACATAAACAGACATAAAAAGAACTATTATGCGTACTCACTTGTTGGAGCTGGAGTTGTTGGAGCTGACAAGAAAACGAAAAGTGTGAAAGAAAATGTAAATGCAGTATCAGGTAATTAGCAGTGTTTATAATTATGATGTATGTAGATAATGAGAGAACGTGTAATGAATGAACAAAGGACTTACCTATATTGTTACTGATTACATTAATTTTAAATAACTCTCCCAAAACGAGCCTCTCGTCGATTCAATCACTTATATTTGCTAAATTATTGCCGAGCCTTTAAAAACAAGCAGCTTCTTTTGCTGGTTACCTTTCTGTCTCGCCCTTCGAATGAGAATCCACTGACTTGTTCAAAGAAAGTTATTGACTCACTCATTAACGAGGAAGCGTTCTGAGTCACGAACGAATTGCTGACGCCCCTTCCTGCTTTGCTACGTTACTTGTTGAAAGACGTTCGACTGACGAATGGAAAGAAAGTTAACGAATCATTGACGAGGAAGCGTTTTAGCTCAAGTACGTCGAGGAACT
>NW_028301576.1:10482500-10572500 GCF_042242905.1 Orbicella faveolata
AACACTGTGATATTGTAGTTGACGTACTCCTTTAGATTGGTCAATTCCTTTTGACGATCAACAGGACCAGCTGGAACATTCCCATTGTCATTCTCTGCTTGTGACTTGTAAGTAATGGTGTAACCCGTGATGATACCATTTTGTTGATCAGCTGGAACTTCATCCCACATGACTAAGATGCTGGTTGAACTACTGTTCTGTCCTCTCACATTTTGTGGAGCACCAAAGGGTTCTGACACAGAAGTTATTTAATAGCATAAGTCTGCAAGCAACTACCCTAACGATCAAAGGGAAACTTGATAAGGAAGTTTACTTACTATCCTGGTCAGTTCTAACGACAATGTGAGGATCACTGGCGGGTCCATCTCCTTTGACAGTAGATGCAACCACTGTGATATTATAGTTGACGTACTTCTTTAGATTGGTCAATTCCTTTTGACGAACATCAGGACTAGCTAGAACATTGCCATTGTCATTCTCTGTTTGTGACTCGTAAGTAATGGTGTAAACCGTGATGACACCATTCTGTTGATCTGCTGGAACTTCATCCCACATGACTAAGATGCTGGTTGAGCTGCTGTTCCGTCCTGTCACATTTTGTGGAGTACCATCGGGTTCTGATACAGAAGTTATGAAATAGCATAAGTCTGGAAGCAACAACCCTAACGACTAAAAGGAAACTTGATAAAGAAAGCTACTTACTATCCTGGTCAGTTCTAACGACAATGGGAGGATCACTGGCGGGTCCAGCTCCTTTGACAGTAGATGCAAACACTGTGATATTGTAGTAGACGTACTTCTTTAGATTGGTCAATTCTTTTTGACGATGATCAGGACTAGCTAGAAAATTTCCATAGTCATTCTCTGTTTGTGACTTGTAAGTAATGGTGTAACCCGTAATGACACCATTCTGTTGATCAGCTGGAACTTTATCCCACATGACTAAGATGCTGGTTGAGCTGGTGTTCCGTCCTGTCACATTTTGTGGAGCACCATCGGGTTCTGATACAGAAGTTATGAAATAGCATAAGTCTACAAGCAATTACCCTAAAGATAAAAAGGAAACTTGATAAGGAAATCTACTTACTATCCTGGTCAGTTCTAACGACAATGGGAGGATCACTGGCGGGTCCGGCTCCTTTGACAGTAGATGCAAACACTGTAATATTGTAGTTGACGTACTCCTTTAGATTGGTCAATTGTTTTTGACGATGATCAGGACTAGCTAGAACATTCCCACTGTCATTCTCTGTTTGTGACTCGTAAGTAATGGTGTAACCCGTAATGACACCATTCTGTTGATCAGCTGGAGCTTCATCCCACATGACTAAGATGCTGGTTGAACTGCTGTTCCGTCCTGTCACATTTTGTGGAGCACCAAAGGGTTCTGACACAGAAGTTATTAGATAGCATAAGTCTGCAAGCAACTACCCTAACGATCAAAGGGAAACTTGATAAGGAAGTTTACTTACTATCCTGGTCAGTTCTAACGACAATGTGAGGATCACTGGCGGGTCCATCTCCTTTGACAGTAGATGCAACCACTGTGATATTATAGTTGACGTACTTCTTTAGATTGGTCAATTCCCTTTGACGAACATCAGGACTAGCTAGAACATTGCCATTGTCATTCTCTGTTTGTGACTCGTAAGTAATGGTGTAAACCGTGATGACACCATTCTGTTGATCTGCTGGAACTTCATCCCACATGACTAAGATGCTGGTTGAGCTGCTGTTCCGTCCTGTCACATTTTGTGGAGTACCATCGGGTTCTGATACAGAAGTTATGAAATAGCATAAGTCTGGAAGCAACAACCCTAACGACTAAAAGGAAACTTGATAAAGAAAGCTACTTACTATCCTGGTCAGTTCTAACGACAATGGGAGGATCACTGGCGGGTCCAGCTCCTTTGACAGTAGATGCAAACACTGTGATATTGTAGTTGACGTACTCCTTTAGATTGGTCAATTCTTTTTGACGATGATCAGGACTAGCTAGAACATTCCCACTGTCATTCTCTGTTTGTGACTCGTAAGTAATGGTGTAACCCGTAATGACACCATTCTGTTGATCAGCTGGAGCTTCATCCCACATGACTAAGATGCTGGTTGAGCTGCTGTTCCGTCCTGTCACATTTTGTGGAGTACCATCGGGTTCTGATACAGAAGTTATGAAATAGCATAAGTCTGCAAGCAACAACCCTAACGATCAAAGGGAAACTTGATTAGGAAATCTACTTACTATCCTGGTCAGTTCTAACGACAATGGGAGGATCACTGGAGGGTCCATCTCCTTTGACAGTAGATGCAAACACTGTGATATTGTAGTTGACGTACTCCTTTAGATTGGTCAATTCTTTTTGACGATCATCAGAACCAGCTAGAACATTGCCATTGTCATTCTCTGTTTGTGACTCGTAAGTAATGGTGTAACCGGTGATGACACCATTCTGTCGATCAGCTGGAACTTCATCCCACATGACTAAGATACCGGTGGAGCTGCTGTTCTGTCCTCTCACATTTTGTGGAACACCATCAGGTTCTGATATGGAAGGTGAAGTTACTGGGTTATCTTTCAAGGAATTATGCGAGTGGAGTTTACGATCGTATTAATGAATTTCGAATGTGCTTAGAAAATCACAACGTAGTGACTTGCTAAAGCTAGCTGACCCTGTAAAGTGACACTTACTTAGTGGAAAATAGTGAATAGTGGTCAGTTACAAGTTTTAGGGTCGGAGAAATAAAATAAATAAACAAATAAAAAAATAATCACTAATTTGGACACTGATGAACCCTGCTTTTAGTCGGTTTTGTCCAAAATTGTGTGAACGTCGGCTTCTAAAACTTTGAATTTATCGTGATTGTTTATGAAAAACTATATTTACGTGAACAGTGTCAAATTATTATTTCTTCTTTTTCTTATTGTTATCAGTATTATTACTAAGCTATCGCCCGGTAGCTGCAAGTTAGATTAACGATTGCAGATACATAAATGTTATTTGTGCTAATGCGATCTTCTTGGTGGGAGTAGTTCTGAAAAGAAGTGTTGCTGGTGGCTGACGTTTCAACAACCTTAGCGGAAGTCATCTTTAGAGTCAAGTGAATAGTGCTTGTCAGTCGATGGTGTTTCAAGTCCGATCCGTTGAAACTGATTAACCAGTTTATCTGTGATGGTGTTGACTAAAACATTCGTGTAAAGTTTGTCATCCGTCATTGGTCGGTTCTAGGTTTCTATGCGTCAATGCCACGACTATCAATACTTTGACGAGACGACTGTGACTAGTTTGTGACACGCTGGACAGCTTACATGACGAGAACACATACCTTGAACGTGTTTGTTAAATGCATCGGATGACAATGACTGACGTTTATCTTTTTCTCAGCTCGTGAACGGGTGGAATTCAACAAATACTGCAGTATGATTGGTTCCTTGAGCAGGGCAGGTATGTTTTGCAGGTTGCAGGTTGCAGGTTAAATTATCGACTTTTAAGTCCAAGTGAGTCTACTTAGCAACTCGGTTAGCCTGAAGAGCACTCAGGTTAGCCTAAATTAGCTTAGGTTGCTTGCGATAAGCCTTTATACTGGGGTTTACCCGACTTTAACTCAAATAATCAAGTCGTTTCAACCTACAGCCTGCAAAATATACCTGCGGCCTGGAGTGGGCATTGCCTAGTTCCTGTACGGCTTTCTCCCAGACTTTCACGGTCAATTGATTTCGTTGACGTATCTCAGACGAACGGCCGGGAGTAACCTAGACAATAACAGACTGCGCATGCGTTTGGGTCAGTCCCAGAATGCTTTTGTTGATTTTGGCTAAGCTTCAGAGATTTCGATTCCTGTTCTTTCGTAAATTTTTATGTACAGCAGGAAACTAAAGGAGCTCATTTACTCGATCGACTTTACTATCCGGACAACTTCAATCATTCTCACTAAATAACTCTGTCGGAGAAGATGCTGATTATTGCAACTCGTAGGATTGGAAAACTGTATCTTTTAGTAAGTTTGCTGCAGTTTGGTCAGAAGAGCAACTTTTTTAGAACTCACGGTTAGCAGTATTATTATGATGGTCACTCAAAACGTTTAATTTGACATGCACCTCGACTGTAAGCCTAAGCAGCAAATTATATCAAGTTTCGAAAGCTAACAGGTTGTGACCTATAATTTTTGTTCAACTACGAAATGTTCTAATAGTTCCGACTATTTTGAATATGTCGCTCCTGTACGAATTTGACATTAGAAATCTGTAGAATTTAAGAATTTCACAGAGTTCAGATCTAATAGCCCTTATCCTGATGAAATAATAATTGTGTCGCTGCTTTGTGATCTGAGTGCAAAGTCAAAGGCCGTCGCGGAACGATCTGACTTGTCGTTTTTGTTGTTGTTTTTATCTCCGTATGTGAAAGAGAATTCTAGAGAAGGTTGCTGTAGTCCTTGTTTATGGCGCGTTTTCAAGGTCAGAATTAAAAACTAACTTTTCCACCTTTTCGTACTTGCTAAATAAAATGTCACTCATTTCCTGTCTTTGAAATTAGACAGTGCACATCTCTTTCGACCTCCGAAACAATACATTTCGCGTTTCCTGAATACTAAAATCATAACATCCGGTATATTTTGACCTTTGAACAAAATTATCCGCGTTTCCTGACTTCTCTCGAATTTTATGTCCGGCATGTTCTGACTTTCAACGTAACAAGTTACCAAATATTGTATTACTGAGTTTAAACATCTCAACTAAACATCCCATACTGACACCTAACAAGAAATTGAGTTCATAATGAAACCCCGCTGCTGAGCTGACATTCTGATTTGCAAAATTTGTAAATGCGCGTGTTCTGACTTTCCGATTCTACCAGGCGTCTTCTCCGCGCAGGCCTGGATCCTACACTATAATATATGTAATATGTGACCAGGAACCATGTGACTCCAAGTTTCGCGCCTACTTTCGTCTGACAACACTAGGATCACCGCGAGGTCTAACTTCGGATTCCCCGCAAAAATCTTGAGAGAAGCGGCGGATCGGCTGATTCAGACAGCCGACCATTTGGGCAGAGTAGCTTCCCTGTGATCGGCATTAAAAACTAGGCGCAATAAATTCTTTGTATAATCAATTACGAATAAGGTTCACCTGATCAATTTATGATTCCCGTCTATGTGCCATAGTGCAAGTGGCCCACTAACACAGTACACAGCTCTTGGTGTCAGGGATAGCCATCTCGTTGCAACTCCCTCCGGATCCGTTCGTTGCATGCATTCTCGGACCCTCAGCTGGGGCACATTTATATTGCGCAGCACTAGCTGCGATTGGACCCTCCGATATCCCGCATTTGGAAAATCCCTATGAATGGCTCTTACAATGTTATCAAGGTCATCATGACTAATGGCTGTCCTCCTGTCGGTAATGGAGATATCGTACTCCCGCGTACGTCTTTTTTATGGTACTCTCACTCACACCGAGGGCTCTGGGCATGTCGGGTATGGTGATTTCATTATCGACAAGATATTGCAGCTGCTCCCGTGGAATCTCGAACCTAGGACGTCCTAACGTTCTAGGCTGGTTTGCTACTGCTGGGGAGGAATGATGCCAATTCCGCTCCACCTCCGACAACATTCGCGTCACAGTGGCGAGTGAGGTTGGAACTGTATTAAACACCTGCATGTTGTCAGCAAGTCGAACCAAATGGCGAGAAATTTGTTCCAATCGGAACAGAACATAATCACCCACATCTTCACACACTGTGTCCTGTTGAAGTCTTCTTGCAAGGTCGAATAATGTATGGCGAAGACTGCTCAAGAATTGCTCTAGTGCCGTCGACGCCATTTATAAATCCCTGGGAAAACTCCGACGGGTCGTGGCACTAGTTTGGCATTATAGAATCCAGGCCTGCGCGGAGAAGACGCCTGGTAGGATCGAGAAGTCAGAACACGCGCATTTGCAAATTTTGCCAATCAGAATGTCGGCTCAGCAGCGGGGTTTCATTATGAACTCAATTGCTTGTTAGGTGTCAGTATGGGATGTTTAGTTGAGATGTTTAAACTCAGTAATACAACATTTGGTAGTTTTTCACTTTGAAAGTCAGAACATGCCGGACATAAAATTCGAGAGAAGTCAGGAAACGCGGATAATTTTGTTCAAAGGTCAAGATATACCGGATGTTATGATTTTAGTATTCAGGAAACGCGAAATGTATTGTTTCGGAGGTCGAAAGAGATGTGCACTGTCTAATTTCAAAGACAGGAAATGAGTGACATTTTATTTAGCGAGTACGAAAAGGTGGAAAAGTTAGTTTTTAATTTTGACCTTGAAAACGCGCCATACTTGTTTACTAAATAAGCCTGTGGTTAAGTGGTTCTTGCAAAAATGTACGAATAGAAATTACCGTACATGCAAAGTTAAATAATTACCTTTCACAAAACTCGTTGGTCAGAAGACAGCAATGCGAGCGAATTCATATTTATTACATAGCGGTCACGCCATAGTTAAATAATTAAATTAGAAAGCTACTCTTGAACCCGAAATTTAGAAAATTTTGTTATCGAGTTCTACGGTTACATGTGAAAGAACCCTTTAAAGGCTTAAATATTTTGCGTGTTCTGACTCGATAAGGTCCGTTTCGATCCAAATGAGCCGTTTAACTTGACCAATTAACGTTAACACAAAAGCGAAGAATTTAAATTGCTTTTCCCTAGCGATCACTCTCCCAGAAATGCCCAGAGAATCCTCCCGCGAGACGAAATCGGCTTGGTGAAAAATTGAGACAAATTGTCTCAATTTTCAGGTTTTTGTCTAGGACACACTTTTCGCCCCGGACCACGTGACCCGAAACGATTGACCGCGGCGAAATATTGAGGCCTAGGAACTAGGGAAGAGCGGGTGCAATTTTCTCATCCGGACCGCCACAGTGAGCGGAATCCGTCGTGTTGACCTATTTTCGTGAACGAGGTAACGGTAATTGTCAATCTTTCGCCCTTTTTACACTTCCACAGACGATTAATCAACGCAAGTTTATCTCTATTCACCTTTAAATGACAGGGAAAGTCACTATAAGTAAATTCATTTGAGTGTTTTGAAGTTGTGAGAGTTTGTTTGGCTGTTTGCAGCTCGGCGCTGTAATGGCGCGAAATCCTGTGCGTCTCTCTCTTTACAATTTTAAGTAAAAAATGAGTCATTTTCACTCGATTTTACCTCTCTGATCGTTGCTGTATTTGAGACAGTTTCTGTGGAATACACTTCACGAATTTTTTCGTTATCTGCTGCTCAATTTACGGTAGAAAAGTCTGATTTTGAGTGATTCGCAACGACCGACAGAAATTATTTTTGTAGCACAACTTCAAACTTTGCACAAAATTTCACACCGGAAAAGTAATTTTGGAGAACTTAACTGGTGAACTAAAGCTCATTCGCTCGTTAGATTTTTTGCGAAGCAATCAATCAATCAATCAATCAATCAATCAATCAATCAATCAATCAATCAATCAATAAACTTTATTATAGTGTCTAAAAACTTCCAACAACCCTGAGGTCGACCAATCGGGGACACTCCCAGACGGCGCGTAAGCCGATTCAATGACAAAGTTGCGCAAACAAACCCACTTGTGAGGCAATTTACCGCAGGAAAAATAGATAAACATGTTATTGGCCAGCTTAAGGCCGGTTCTTATATTGAAAAAATGTGACCTCGGGCTTTGTGGAAGCGGCGTGCATGGCCTAATGGTTAGGGCACCGGATTGGTAATCCGGGGGTCACAGTTTCAAATCCTCCTCCCTACCACTAGATGGATTTGTGTTTGGAGGTCCCAGATTCCATTCCTCCACGCTTTGTAAATAGCCAACTGGTCAACCTCCCGCCAGTTGGGATTTTTAACGAGTTTCTGTTTAATTTACTATATTGGTTTGCTTACTTCAGTGTCCACAATTAGTACAACAGTGCTAAACCACTTCGACACTTAAATAAAGTGATTTATTTATCTATTTTATTTATTATTTATTGAAAATGCTGCCCTCTGCCTGCGGTCTCGGGCAGCATTTTCAAGACCTCGGTCACAGTTTTTACTATACGGACCTCCCAGCCGGCCAATAGCACATGTTTATTTGACAAACAGATAAAGAATTTGAAACCGGAGAATCCATAATATACAATATGTATTTAAATTTCGTCAGCTTGTATAATAGCGGAGATCTGGCGGCTAGCCAAACGGAGACCCATACTCATATAGGAAAGAAAAGGAAACCCATTAATTGATTTTCTCGTGTTATCATGCCTAGCGGTGTTGCTCGTGGGCGCGTGTGTACGACGACGGCGGCGACGAAATCGCGCAACATGGCAGCCAAACTTCAGCTCTAGCAAAAGCAGCCTTGTTTTATAGCTAATTTTCACATGACGTCACTAAAATTCGAACCACAAAACTATTATTCTTCCTGAGATTTTACTTAACTGATGTATAAGAGCAGCTGAAAACTTATATTCATACAAATTTTCGCTCTGAATGGGTTCTTGGTTTTGTCATACACTACGCTTGAATTTCTAAGCTTTTGCGTGACGCGGCATTTACATGACGGCCTAGAGAGCTGTCATGATGGTTAAAAAAGTGACTTATTTCGGGGAACTTGACTATCTGAACAATTTATGTTAGTGTTATTTTAATGTTTTTGAGTTCCTCGAGGGAAAAATTCACGCTTTTGTAGCAAAACTCAGTGACAGATGCTTCTGTTGGTTTCCGACCGCCATGTTGGTGCCCATACGGAAGGGCACTAGCATGGCGTCTCCATACAAATCCCTATAAATTTGGGTAAAAAATTTCTCCGCATAGCTCGCTTAAGAAAACTTGCTGTGACCAGAATTTTGGCGAGATGTCTTTGCATATTTACCTTCTTTCATTTCCCAGATTCTGGACTTTATCTATTGACCAGTTCTGATTTTTATTTTTATCTATTTTGAATTGCGTGACACTGAAAACCAGCAATAGCGTCCATCTTTGATATTGGACATCCATGTTGTGGTTAACTGTCACCTGTCAAAACAAAGTATCCGCTGACCAGTATCACATGCCCATATCGAGGGCTCAAGTTTATAGCTCATCGAGATTACGTGTTTTATTGAATTTGACCGCCGCCGCCCAAGTGCTGGTTTGCGATTGGATCGCAGGCTCAAGACAGGTTTATATGTTGTACTCAGGGCCGCGTTGTTCGGAAGCCAAAGAATGCTAATCCAGGATTGAAATTTAACTGTATGAATTAATTTTTGTGTAGTTTGAGATTATTCAAACTCGAAACAGAAGACAAAAACTATAAACCGAAAACCTCACCACAAAACTTCCCTTGTGTTCTTTCACCCTCTGAAGTAAAATTCTTAAGATATAATTAATTGCAACTGTTAAAATTTTAAACAACTACATTATTTACATTCATGCACAGCACCTTCTTCATCTGTGGTAGCATTCACTACAGAGCTCCCATCACTAATGCCAACCATGTTTCTTGCAAACACTTTAAAGTAGTATGTTGTCCAAGGTAAGAGGTTTCCAAAAGAAGCACTTGTATTGGTCACCACGCAGGAACTATCTGACAGGGATCCTTGACAGACAGCATCTACAAACACTTCATTATCTTGACTTCTCTTCACTGTGTAGTTTTGAATTGCACTGTTTCCATCAAAACCAGAAATCCAGGAAATAACCACTACTCGAGAGCTCTTTGAGTGAACTGACACATTCAACGGTGGGTGGGGTTTCACTGTAGAGTTGATTTATAGAAACTCTTTTCAAAAACAATCCACGTACGATTAAAATTGTTTTATTATTAATCGTATCTATAGCAAAATTCCTCATTGTAATTGGTTCCTCGCACTTATTTGCCACGTAATCTGCGCCGATCACGAGGGTGTCCAATTACAGGTGACCCATTACAACTTTTTTTTTTAATAGGCCATTTCCGAGTTACCTTGAGCCTCTGTTTCAAAATGAGTCTTCGTGGAAAAACCCTCCTCATGAAAATAAGTTTAAGGACGGTACCTACTAAATACAAAGATTTTTGCGCCAGGTTAGGACCACGCGGAAAAAGTAGATCTTTGCAAGGGCTATTGGAATCCACAAAGAAAACTTGGGGTAGCCACGCATTTTTTCGAGATAATTAGCCTTGAATATCAACAAAAATGTTGACTTTTTTTTTCCTTTCTTTTTTTTTTTTTGTTTTTTTTGCTGACGACTGGGTCCCTGGGGAGTGTCAAAATGGACAGCAGCAGTTTTGAGTAGTCTATCGTTTTAACTCTCCGCTTCACAACGTAATGGCTGAAAAACCAGTCAAAAGTGATGAACACCGCTCATAATTGGAGGAAAGCGAGGTGAAAGGTCTAGCAGCAGCAGCTCACGCGAAATACCGCCAACTAAATCTGCAAAGACCACAGAGCTCTTAATGGCCGAACATGACGATCTGCCAAACATTTGGATGGCGCTTAACAAAATACAAAGAAACACCGACGAGCTACTTAAAGAACGTAGAGCACTACGCAATCATTATGAAGAACTCTAGAAGTCTCTAGAGTTTCACATCAGCAAAGTAAAGAACTTGGAAGCGGAGAACAAAGCGCTCAAAAAAGAAGTGAGTTCGCTTAAACAAACTGCACGCAGCGTAGATGAGAAAATTGCTGACCTGAATGATGACCTAAATGGAGTTACTAAAGACCTCAGCACAGCAATAAACCAAATAGATGACTTGGAACAATACACTCGAAAGCATAATCTTGAAATACATGGTATCTCCAAGACGCCTGAAGAAATTATTCCCGCAAAGATTATCAAGCTTGGGAAGGTTCTCAACGTTCATATCGCCAATATCGACGAACCAACGGCGACCCAAGACCAATCATTGTTCGCTTTAAATCTTACAGAGCCAAAAATGAACTGTACAAGGCCAGAAAGCACCTAAAGTTAGTAAGTTTAACCAGCTATTTCCAAAATACAAAGGTTGTTTACATCAATGAAAACCTCACCAGCAATGGGCGCGGCCTGTTTGCCGAGGTTAAAAAGTTTAGAAAGCACGATCGGTGGCATATTGCCTGGACCACTGATGGAAAAATTTTTGTCATTAAGTCTCAAGGTGATCAAGTTAAAAGAATTTATGAATTCGAGAATTTAAAAAATATCCGTTAAATCGTTGTCCACAGTGTTTTTCTATTCTCCCGACAATTTAATTGTTCTAGGTGTATTCCTATTGTACACCTCGCCTCCCCTAATGTTTTCGTCACTTATTTCTCAAATTTGGCGGAGAGATTGTAGGAGGGTGTTTTTTGGCTTCTTTTCACAATAACCTATCTTACACTTCTTTTTTATTCCCTCCTATACAATAGGCTATCTCGCAGCTTAATTAATGTTTCTTTTATGTTTGGTGTTAGCGTTTGTATCGTCTTTGTCCTTTCTACGATCTATTTTCACTTACTCGACCTATTGAAAGGTGTAGTCAACATACCATAAATACAAAGGCATTCACCGCAAGGAAAAAGGCAACGCTACAGGGTGTGGTACACGTAATCTTGGTTAGAAAGATCTTCATAACACTAACGAGTATATCGCCTTAAACGCAGTTCCTTTAATGCAAGAGGCCACAACAAATCAATTAAAAGAAGAAAGCTTTTCCGCTGGCTTCATCTCAGAAAATTTGATTTTATTTTTTTTGCAAGAGACGTACAGTAGCGCTGGCTTGGAAGATTTTTGGCGAGCAGAATGGGGCGGCGACATCTTTTTTGCACACGGTTCGAAACACAGTAGAGGTGTTATGATACTCTTTAGACCTTCTTTATGCAAAGAGGTACTAAATGTTTTTGCAGATAAAAATGACAGATTTCTCATTGTAAACGCTGCCGTCGGCGATGATGAATTTTGCTTCGTTAATATTTACGCTCCAAACGACCAAAACGAGCAAATTACTTTCTTTGAAAAGATAACCAATTCCATTCGTACCCGCCAAACCGACAAAATCTTAATTGGCGGAGACTTCAACCGCCTGTTGACAGCCTCAGGTATATTCGCAGGCAAACATCAATCTAAAAAAGCTGTAATTTGATCTGTTGAGGAGTTCTGTAATAACTATGGTCTAGTCCATTCTTGCCGGGAACAACACCCACATGAAACACGATTTACCTGGAGAAATAGCTCAGTGAAAATCAAATGTAGACTGGATTTTTGGCTTATCTGAAAATAACTATTAAGTCGCGTCACGAAAACCGACATTTGCTCTTACTATGACTCTGATCATTCCCCCGTCGCCATTTCAATTAAACCAGAGGGCAAACATGAAAGAAGAAGTCCAGGCCTTTGGAAATTTAATAATTCCCTTTTAGAAAACGAAGAATTTACTACAAAAATAAGCTCTATTATTAACATGCAGCCGAAAAACACAAGGATATTGCAGATAAAAGACTTCATTGGGAAATGCTGAATATGGAGATTCGAATGTTGGTAATTCGTTTCGCTAAGACGAAATTAAAGCCAACGCAGATAGAAACATTGAATTAGATCTCCTTCAAAAGTTAAAGGAAATAAACTTGCGTATTGATGTAACCCCCGAAAATAGTTCCCTTGTCTGAACGAGGCCAGGAAACTAAAAATTGAACTGGATGAAATTGCCGTGCAGAAAACCAGAGGCGCCATTATCAGGAGCATAGCTAGATGGTATGAACTAATAAAGAAATGTAACAAATACTCTTTTAACTTAGAAAAAAGAAGCTATGAAAAAAGGCACATATCACAATTAAAGATCTCAGAGGGTATCACAGCAGAAGATCCTAAAGTTATCCTAGATACCATGAAAAACTTTTATACTCAGCTTTACTCCACTCAAAACCAACCTCGACCTTCCTTAAACCCAAATCCTTACCCGCAAAACTCGATAGTGAAAAACAAAATCTTTGTGAGGGTCCGATTACCGCAGAAAAATGCCTCGCTGCGCATAAAAATTTTCATCATAATAAAACTCCAGGCACCGATGGTTTATCCGCTGAGTTTTACCTTGGTTTTTGGAACGATATTTCTGGCCCTTTGATCGACTGCCTCAAACACAGTGCCTTAGTCGGCGACCTCTCCATCTCTCAGAGACAGGGAATCATCTCCTTGATCACAAAAAAGAATAAAGATCCTTTACTGCTTAAAAACTGGCGCCCTATCACTCTTCTAAATGTAGATTATAAATTAGCAACCAAATGTATCGCAAGGCGTTTAGAGAACGTTCTTCCTCATTCGATAGAGCGAGATCAGACGGGATACATCAAAGGTAGATATATCGACGAAAACATCCGCGCAATTTCAGATATAATTGAACAACACGAAAATAAAGAGGGTATGATACTTTTCTTAGACTTTGAAAAGGCCTTTCACTCCTTAGAGTGGGATTACCTTTTCAAGGTGTTTGACATCATGAACTTTGGCCCAAGTTTCTTTAACTGGATTCATACTTTCTACAAGAACATCTCCAGTTGTATTATCAACAATGGCTACTCCTCAGAATTTCTTTCTTTACAAAGAGGAGTGAGACAGGGATGCCCTCTTTCTGGACTACTCTTCGTTCTTGCGGTAGAACCACTCGCCCATCAGATTAGAATCTCTGAATCAATCAAAGGTCTTGAAAATGGGAACAAGATCACCGAACTCAGCTTATATGCTGATGACACCACCGCTTTTATCCGCGACGATTTATCGGCGGCCTCCTTATTTGATCTCCTCGATCAATTTGGCGACCTTTCCGGCTTGAAAAACCGAGTCAAAAACCGAGGGTTTATGGCTAGGTGCGTGGAAGTGCAGACTAGACAAAGACGAGCCTTTCGGTATTTTGTGGCTAAAGCAATATGTCACTGCGCTCGGAATCGCGTTTCCCTACAATGTGTGCGTTGAGAATAAAATAAATTTCGATGAGCGCCTCGCCAAACTTAAAAAAGTTCTAAATATTTGGTCAAGCAGACATTTAACGATTCTAGGCAGAATTGCCATCGTCAAAAATTTAGCTCTCGCCAAACTTGTCTATAGCTGTTCCGTATTAAATGTTCCTGTCGAATTTGTAAAAGAAGTTAACAGAAATATCTTCTCTTTTATTTGGAACTTCAAACCAGATAAAGTTAGACGAAATTAAAAACAATGGTTGGACCTATCTGCAAAGGTGGTCTTAACATGGTGAATTTTGTTGACGTGGTCAAATTGCTAAATATCGCCTGGGTAAATCGTTATTGCAAAGCGACCGACAGGCACTGGTGCGCCCTTCTTGACTCCATGTTACGCCCAGTCAGAGGAACTTTTTTATTTCAATGTGATTACGAACTAAAATTGCTGGACCTCAAAAATTTACCTGCTTTTTACAAAAAAAGCTTAGCGGTTTGGCAAGAACTTAATTCCAAAGATACTATTGATGCAAAAGAAATCCAACATGAGATTTTATGGAACAACCGCTCTATTAGGATAAATCGAAAGTCTATTTATTATATAACGTGGGTTAATAAAGGCATTTTGAAAGTATGTAACCTACTTGACCCCCATGGTCAATTCCTTTCTTTTGAAAACTTTAAATACAGATTTGGCGTTCGTTGTACTTTTCTCGATTACGCTGGTGTTCTTACGGCAATTCTGAAACTTTGGAAGAGCAAAATCCTAGGTAATAGCCCGATGGGTGGTAAACCCCTCAAGTCTATTGTCGATAGCGACACCATCCTCTCCACTGAAAAAGCTCGTTTGATACTCGCAGAGTAGTCCTTTTCCCCTCCCATTGTTGAAATCAATGTGCGTAAACAATTGTCAAATGTCAAGGATGCCTACGAAATTCCTTTTAAAGTCACTGTCGAAAACAAGTTGAGAAGCTTTCAGTTTAAAATTAAACATAACATCATACCAACCAATCTCTCTCTATATAAAATGAACATAAAAGAAACACCGCAGCGCAATGCGAGCACTGCCTCTTCCAGAATGAAACACTTGTTCATATGTTTCTTGAGTCCCCTTTAGTTGAACCCTTTTGGAAAGACGTTATAACGTGGTGCAATACCAAACGTTCAGACAATATTAACCCCAAATACTCTGAAATCCTTTATGGCTACAAACCTGAATCTAAGAGTTTTTACGCGTTAAATCATTATCTTCTTATTGCTAAATATCGTATATTCCGCGCAAGAAATCAGTCAGAGTGTCCGAGCTTAAAGGTCTTTCTTGCCTTACTGGAAAATAAAATTAAATGCGAAAGACAAATGGCCATTAAAAATTCAAACTGCAGAAAACACGCAGCTAAGTGGACCACTCCCTGCATTTGCGATGCGTAAAGTATTTTTCCTTTTCTATCTTCCTTGTACTTGTAGATTGCCAACCATATTTCTATGTTCCAATAATGAAAGCTAAGGTGTCATATTTCTTTCTTTTTTTTTTCGAGTTCTTTGTACTTTTTCTATATACATTTTTTGTGTAGCGTATCTTTAAAGCTTCAGCGATATATACGTAATTCTGAAATTAGCGTTAGTTTTTTTGTGCCAGTAGTGAGCGTGTGCGTTACATTTTATAAATTATTTCTTAGTCTGTACGTCAAAAAGGTGAAAAAAAGAAGGAATTGTAAGCAGTGTACTATTGAGTATTATATTAGCATTATTTTTTTACGTAGAACCTTAAATTGTACGTAGTTTCGGCAGTGTTTTGTTGTGTGTTAATAACAACAAACAAAAATGCTGACATCAGCATTTTTCTGAAAAAAGATGGAAAGGCCATTTCTTCACAGATTTCCTTAGAATTTGACTTCTCAGATAGGAAAGCAAACACATCTATAGAGATCTTAAAAACACATGGTAAATGGTAACATAAAACCGTTTTTGGTATCTTTTTAATAATAAAATCGTCGCAAAAGCGCTTTTAGCGTCTCTGACATGCTTCCTCTGGTTCAGCTTAAATGCAGTCTAAATATCTTTTGCTCACAACCAGAAACTAATCACTTGTTGAATAGGCTTGCCACTTCCATTTTGCTTTTTTCTAAAAGTTATTGATCTCTTTTTGAAAAGTTCTGCCGTGCCCGCTACACTTTTTCCTTTGCGTATCCCGCACTTGTTTTGCGCGCGCTGTACGCCATCTGCAGGTACATGTTTACAGTTGGATTTCAGTATAATTTTCGACAAGTAACAGCCAGTTTTTCAGCTGGAAGACGTTAACAGTTAGTGGTTAGTGATATGCTACTATTTTGGTGTTCCTGGTTTAAGTACAGGTTCATTAAACTTGATTTGGTCACGGTAGGAAAATGTTGCTTTCGTTTTAGTCGTGTACTTGGTTGGGTAGTTGATAGCGTCAATGTCAACCCAGCCCGCGCGCGGCGCTTCAACCATACCTTGCGTGATATAAATATGCGAGTCATAATAAAGTGTTGCTGTTGTGCAGAACGTGTGGGCACTAAAAAAAGTAGGCACCGTCTTTAATTTGCATGAAAATGAACCTGTATGTGGAACTCATTTTTTTATATGGATGTTTTCGTACGAAGACTCGTCTTGACACAGAGGCTAAAGGCAACTCGGAAACGGCCCACTGGATACCTGTAATGGGATACCCATGTGATTTGCACGTCAATCACGCGCGCTTTAATGGTTACTTTAATGCACATTGAAACACACGTACGATCTACGGTAATCAGTTTCGTAAATGACTTACTTCTATGTGGACTCTTAGCTGATAGTTTTTGAAAATTTTAATCCGTAGTCACACACACCTTGAATGATAATTGATGTTGCATCTGATGAGTTACCAACATCATTGACAACAAGGCAGGTGTAATTCCCAGCGTCTTGTGGTGTAGTTGCATTTATTTCCAATTGTACTTGGCTTTGATTGTAATGTGGAATAGTTACTCTTGAGTCATTAATCTCCACACTATCATTTCTTGCTATTACTGTTCCATTTTTGTTCCACTGCACCTCAGACACTGGTGGCAAAGCACTGTACTGGCATATCAGAAGTAATAGTCTTCCTTTTATCACAAACTGTTCTTGAACACCAATAATCGTCACTTCTGGCACAACTGCAATTGTGAAATTGTTTCAGTTAGTTGCGAAATTGTCTCAGTTAATCTACAATAAAATAAAGTGGAAGGAAGTAAAACATAAAATGAATTAAAACGGGCAGTCATCCACTTTTCTCAGATCAAACTGGATTTCGGAAGTATTGGTATTATATCTATCAACCGAATTTAAAATAGCATTGTTTTTTCAGTAGTACGTTGTTTCAGTTTGGGAGGTTCAACTAAACCATATAAGCGATCCGTAGATGTAGCCCGAGGTTTCAAGGCCTGCCTTGGCAGGGGCAACTGGGTTACTAGGGCAGATAAATACATTTGCTGAAATTGCTAAAATCTGAGCCATTATTAGGGTAGAAAGATTTATGGACGGTGCCTACTTTTGTTGGTGGGCACATGTTCTGGGCATCACGCAAGGCATGGTTTACCGCCACGCGCGCGCCAAGGTTGGCATTGACGTAATCGACTATGCTACCAAGCACACGACTAAAATAGAAGCAAAATTTCGTACTGTGACCAAATCAAGTTTAAGGTGGCTTACTACAGTTTTGATGGATTATAACGGTCCAACTTCTAACTGTTTTTAAAAATAAATGTTTCAAGATGTTTTTCCTTTCTCTGTTTACTGTTTGCTTTTACCCTTCTTCTGTCTTTTATCATTCTATGTGAAAATTGAACATTTAAAAGTCAACAAATGGCCAAAATGAACGAGCGCCTACGTAAGGAAAGACTGGGCACTAGTAGGTTAAATCACGTCTTTCTCAAAATCTACCCGTATGACCCCTTCTCAAAATTTCTGGAATAAGAAATTGGCTCTGATTTAACATTTATGCAAAGTAAAATAAAAATCTATACGGAAACTAAGGAAATGAGGAATCAAAAATAGCTTAAAACCTGCCTTACAGACTTTTTTTAAATTTTGGCTCCAAACGTGATTCACACAAATCAACTGTGAAAATTTCATCATGGGTTGTACGGTAGGTTTTCGAGCAATCCTCGATCAAAGACTGGTCGTCACAACCTTGGACGGGAATTAAATTGCGCATACCCTTTATTTAAGCGCGCGCTCATGTGACGCCATGTATCGCGTGCGAGAAAGCAAGAGTAAATTAAGGGCCCATTAACCGATTCATGCGCGCGCTCACGCGCGTTGCTAAGAGGTGAAATTTCACTTCCGGTTACTTACGTCAGCCTGAGCGCAGAAAATAAAAACAACTCAATAACTTGCAAATTCGTTTCCATTTTAGATTTTTTCTTTCAGTTTCACAAAATACAAAGTAAAAAAAAGTACAGGTAAAGACAGAAAAGCAAGAGCAACAGAAAGAGAAAAACTAACTCCGTGTGGTTTCGTTTGATCCTACCGAAGTGCGCTGATAGGGTAACTTCCGATATATATCAAGCGCACTTCTGGTTTTTTTAAATGCTAAAGGAAACGCACTTTTTCATTAAATCCAGCCTTTTTCGACGAATTTCGATTCAAGCCAACGATGGAAACATAGCTATGCATTCCTATTTAGAAATCACGCTTTCTTCAGAAAAGTACGAATTTTTCAATATTTTCAATAATTCTCTCAAAATCTGACCTTTAAGAAATGAAACAAAATCTATGCATAGCGTAGTGAGTAAGTAAGTAAGTAAGTAAAGACTTTATTTAAAGAGGGTAGCACTAAAATAATATAAAAATACTAACAAACCAGTGGCCCTCTAAAAATTATGTACAATACGGATGTTAAAAACTATGGCATAATTATGAGATAATATAACGAATAAAAATACAATAGATAAATGATAAAATCAATTTAAAATACAAAAAGTATAACTAAATCACAGAATAAAATGATTTAAAAGCTGCTGTTCTTCAAAAATTTTTTTCCAAAGAGAGTTCCTAAAAGAATTAAGCGACGCTATTTTCCGCATTGATAGCGGTAAGCTGTTCCAGGCTTGACAGGCAGTCACAGTAAATGTTCTTCCTCCTTCAGTTTTGCGTTTGATAACAGGGCGAGCAATATTGAAGTTGGCATACCTATTCTGCCGTGAATGAGTGTCGCTAGTAAGCTTAAGTAAACTTTTAAGATAGGTTGGTACATGCCCCTTTAAACGCTTGTATATAATACAGCATTTAGTTAGTTTAGCCTGTTCGAAAAATGGTATCCAGTTTAGTTTATTGAACAGTTTGACGGAGGAGGCTTGACAATCGGCGTCTAGAATAACTCTAGCAGCCCTCTTCTGCAACTTTAGAGCACGGTTAAGACAATGTTTATCACAGCTGGTCCAAACCACATTTACATAATCAATTACCGGTCTTATCATAGTGTTATAGAAAATAAATCGATGTTTTAGAGGTGGACAATATTTAATTCTCTTTAAAATACCTATCCGCTGCGAGAGCTTTTTACTCAATTTCTCCACATGAGGGATAAATGTTAGTTCGTGGTCGATTTGTAGTCCCAAAAGCTTTGCACAACGAACATTCTCCAGTTGTTTTCCATTAACAACTACAGCAAGGTCATGGTTAATTCTGGTAGAAAGTCGCTTGCCAGTAATGGTAAGCACTTTTGTCTTGCTCTCATTGAGAGGAAGTTTATTAGCTATTGCCCATTGGTCGACCTCAGAAATTGCTGTAGTCAGTGAACTTTGTAAAACACCAACGGAATCAAAGTTAGCAGCGGAGGTTAACGTCGTGTCGTCTGCGTATAGGTCAATTTGAGCCGAGCTCACATGTAGCGGAAGATCGTTAATAAAGGCGATGAAAAGCAAGGGACCCAGAATTCAGCCTTGAGGTACGCCATGACGAACACAAGCAGTAGGGGATTCTATGATACCCATAGATACCAACTGGCGCCTTTCATTCAGATATGATTGAAACCAGATTAACGATTTGTTGTCAAGCCCATATGCTTGAAGTTTTTGCAATAGAGTCGAGTGATCAACCATGTCGAAAGCCTTGCAATAGTCAATTAAAATCATACCGCTCACGCGATCACTGTCAAGGTTGAACAGCAGTTCGTCGACAATTCCAATAAGAGCAGTTTCTGTACTGTGACGCTTGCGAAAACCAGACTGCTTAGAATAAATTAAGTTATTGACACACAAATAACTATAAAGTGAGTCGTGTACATGCCTCTCGATTACCTTGGAGGGTACTGGCAACACTGATATCGGACGATAGTCGTTTACGTTTTCTGGATCCCCACCTTTAAATAACGGAGTGACTTTTGCAGTCTTCCAGCGCTGAGGAAAAACTGATGTGACGAAGGAAAGGAGTGAGGATTTAAATTAAAATATTAAATCAATGAAAAAAGTTCCGATAAAGTAATTTACCTGGGAGCCTTTGCATTTTTTCATTAGCCAGTTCAGTAATGCCACAATCTACTACGCAAGAAATAGAACTATATCGAACTACTTTCAACTCAACAGCCTTTTCAGCTTCCGACTTTCACTTGTTCGATCCTCCGGAACCACCGTGTTCTACAGTCCTCTACAGCTAAAAATCGAGCCTTCGACTTGAAGTGAATTTCATAACATCATGAGTCGGTGTTTCGCTTCCCAATGCGTCATTGCCAGGGCTAGTTGCAATGGCTGGATGTTCCTCCTTGCGAGTCCCTCAATTATCAACGGCAACTGCCAGTATTTTTTCGCCGACCGGAATTTTGTTGTCTGGTGCATTCTTCCGAGTCATGAAATCACCATCTAAAATAAGGCGATATGTCTCAACGCATTTCATTTGATTGCTCTTCTCCAGTAATGGTTTCATGATTCCAAAAAAACCTGTTACTAGCTTTTTCCCTTGCTGCTTTGAAATTCACGAATTCGCTCTGTGATTTCCGGGTGTTTACCCTGGAGGTTGCACTGGCTGATCCCAGGACAAGTCGGGTTTTTACAATATCTCTTTTAATTTAATTAATTTCCAGCCCCAACCCCTCGCTCATAGTCACCGGCTTGTCGTTGCAACCGAGTTTACTCTTGCTGGGCACTTGCAATTCGAGCTTCAAAACAATGGATATCATTAGAAAAGCGTTTCTCTTTCCCTTGCATGGAAACTCGTTGACGACTTCGCACTATTCACAGTATGGGCAGCAGATTGAGTTTTAGTACCACTCCAAGGCCCTTGTGTGATGTGTGTGATGATTTCTTTAAGCAGAATTTCTTTTTTCGCTTAAGGCAGTTTAAGCGGGGATGGAAACAGAACTATAGATGTATTTTAGCGATTCTTTTGTTGTAAATCCTCTGTCCCCAAAATCTTTCGAAATATATTTGAGATCCAAGCTGCAAGGGAATAAAGATGGCACGTAGATATTTCGCCCTGTATGACACGCACATGTTTACGGCAAAATGGTCAAGAACAACTTTCGAATGCTGCTTTTTTTTAACACCGGCAGCGCGTAGTTTTCAGCTTGACAAATATCAAATTCACCTTCAGTCAATCAACATTCGTTTTCTCTCAGACAGATAGAAGCCAGTTCATTACCAGTGACGCAAGTTGAATGAATTCAGCAGGCTTCTATTTCTAGACTGAGAGAAAGTTGAAAACGTGTTTCAGGCATGAGAGCAATTTCTGTTAAAAATGTTTATTTTTCCGGAAGTCCGCACTGGAGATATTTTCGACTTTTTTCCTGAGATGGATAACTTACATTACCCTTACGAAGTTAATGGTGATAAACGCGGGTAAAGTAGTTCGACATCTTCCGACGAGCTTTGCAGAACACATTTACAGGCTAGCTTTGGAACTGAAGGGTAACATTACTGTCCTTTGGTAAGTTTACATTTCTATTATATTGGCTTGTCGAAAATCTTTAAGTTATTTTCTTATTAACAATACGATTTCATTGATGAGGATTACGCGGCATAAGGCGGAACGTCACATACAACATTTTGGCACATGCATCTCTAGCTATAGAATGTTCAGAGGAGGGTTTTCAAATAAGTATTTTGATTCTTTTAGTTTCGTGAGGTTTTGACACTGAGATTTTGCTAAAAGTTGGAGTTGATGAAATTTCGAGGAAAATTTGTCGTTTCCATTGCTTAGATTGAGTTAAGATTAATACAAACATATTAACCAGTGATTTGAATCCATTCCTCTTCTAGTGAGATTACTGGGATGCCTGAACCGATTCTAAGACCCTGGCCCTTTATGTGGCACAGAGTTAGAGGGATAGCAATACCCTGTCGATATATTATTTACTGTGAAAGAAGGAGAATATCCTCAGTTTGGTTTCAACTGCAGTTATCACTGAAGCATGTTCCTGGAAGCTCGTTATCTCACTCGTGACCATTTTAGTTTTTTGTTTCTTCTTTTTTAATACAAGCAACAATGGAGCATAGCTTACCGTTTATGGTAGTGTATTAAAGGACTATAAAAGCCATAGGTTTCATCATCTACCGGTATATTTTGTTGACCGGCTGGGAAAGCTTCCATCGAAGGAACAACAGCTTTCGAGAACACAACACTTTATTCTCAGCTGATATGCAGCCATGTTCGTTTTGCACACACAATACGGCCCATGTGGAATACCGCTGACCCCTATGATACGACGACAGAATTATCTTCTATCAACAATTTCATAAATAGAATCAACCTTAAAACCGGACGAGCGACTAAGTTTTACACAGCCGTTGATTACATTTAAAAAAAAAAACAACCAATGTACCTTAAAACAGAAACAAAAAGAAAAGGATCAAACTCCACCAATCACAAGAACAGGCCATGACCTTTTACATGTAAGCCCGTTGAAGTTTAGACTTCTTTGTTTCACGAGATGTTCACTGCTCGTACTCTGCGTGCAGGCCAGTTAACAGTGGCTCCGCAAAATGTCCATGGTAAAAATTACAGTTGTCCATGATTACAGTGTGTCTCCCCGTTCCATATTGCAGACCAATCGTTTTTTGCAGTTCAACTGCCTCCTCAAAAAACAAGAGCATAATGTTTATATAATCCACTCCTTGCACCCAATTCAGCAGATTTAAATAATGTGTATGTTGCGTTGAAGGCATACTTTTGAAACTCAAATGCCGCTTCGCTGACGTAACTGCTTCCAAAATGTCAATTTGTCGTTGTTTTTAGAACGTTGCTTTCGTCAAAAAAGTGCAGTGTTGCTGGATTGAGATCGCTTACTAGATCTAAGTATGTATCATTCAGGGGAACATTATTTGCTGTTGTTATTCCAATGGTGTTACACTTAACGTTTTGTGAGACATGAAAAGATCTGACCTGACGCATTTAGTTTTAGAGAGTTCACTCGGTACATCTAAGGGATGAACGACGCACGAAGTGGAAACATATCCTGGTTAACTGTGCGATCTGCCGCTGAGAATCGAGAACTCTCTCAAGAAACATCAGAGGCAACTTGGTGCCGGGCACGTAGAGGGCACCTTTTCAATTTTATACCATATTTATCACCGGAAACATCTCCATCAGTTCCTTTTTCGCCGTTCACGACGTTCAGTTACCATAATATACATGTAGTAAATTTGTTTTCGATAACGGCAGTTTTGTATTTCTAACCATTCGGCCCTTCCGCGTTCGCGATTGGCTCAAAACAATTTAGTTTGAATTCATTGTTCATTGTTTTGTTTTTAAAAGTGATCCCGGTTAATGTAGCTCCCCTGTAAAATGCTAATAGCTGAGTGAGGTTAGATCAACCGGGAAAATATTTGGCTCTCGGTTCAAGCCAAATATTTCCTACCTGGCCGTTCCAGTCAGTCAATAAGTACATATTATCGCTTCTCATTGTTTTTTAACAGTATTAACACTGTGCAACTAGAGGGTTAGAGTAACTTCACTCACTGGATATGAAATGACGAATCCAGACAGCAACGTTTTAAAACTCCCCATGGCAAGATTTAAAACTGACAGAGAGAATCCTTGCACTGCTAAATGCGGTCCCTTGTGTCACACATAGACTGTTAAGCAAGATGCTATACTTACAATTGACATCTAGTGTAGCAGCATCGGATGTAGCGTTTCCAAGGCTGTTGTTTGCCACACATCGATAGTTACCATTATCTGTTCTTTTCACTTTCGTTATTGTCAACTGCTTTTTGTCTGCTGAAAAACTGATCCTGGAATTGATGGTTGTATTTACTTGTATTCCATCTGTGGTCCATGATATTGACGGTGCTGGATTTCCAGCAACGTTACAAGATAAAGTCATGTTATCTCCTTCTGTTACAGCTCTGTTTTGAGGATCAACAGTGATGTCAGGTGGATCTGTAACAAACGAGACAACTGTTGTAATAAGGGGAAATTTCGAAATAACACAAAAATATTTCGGGACTGTACAAAGCCTGTATTTACGTTTAAAGTAAATTTTTAAGTTATCAAACTACAGTGCGCCTACCGCTGCCAAGGCTATCCTAGCAAATTATTTGCCAACGATGAACATGAGGTTTCGGGTAATAACTACAGAGTTTGTGGGGCTTCTTTCCGGAAGCCTTGTGCTGAGGTCCATTGTTTTAGGGTGATGACAGTCCATGCATAGTATGCATGTACTTACAGTTGAACCATGGACGTTGTAAACTCAACTCAGGTCTGAGAACTTTAATCATAAAGCCCGGATTATTATATATGTATATATATATATATATATATATATATATATATATATATATATATATATATATATAATATATAATACTGCTACCACTTGTGAGGTAGCAGTACATTTCAATAAAATTCCACACTCCTTGGATGATTTTGAATTCCAATGCATTGATCTGGTGCAGGCCCCTAATGACTCAGACGAGATCGATAGGTTTTTAATTACGAAAGAGGCTTATTGGAGTGCTCAACTGTTCTCTTTGGCCCCCCATGGCTTAAATAAAAGAAAAGAATTTCACTCCAAAAACAGAATTTGTTATAATTAACTTTCTCTTGTGTAAATATGCGTTCGCGCCATAAGGCAGTTCAAAGGCCCTTCCTTGGATTTTGTCAGCTTTTTGGGTGTTAGTTATGCTCAAAGGCCCTGCCTGGGATCTTATTACAGCTTATTGTTTAAGGGCCCCTCCAGGGATTTTGTTGTTTGTCAACCCTTTAATGCTCCAAAGGCCTCGATTTGGGATTTTGTTATTAACCTTGTCCAGCGTAAACGTAGGTTTCTTCTTTTATATTTACCGCATTGCAAGAGTCCGTTTTATCTATTTTAACTCTTTTAGTTTTTAGGTTGAATTTAACCTAGTTCTGCAATTATCACGCTCTATAATGTAATTTATGCACCGTATTGTATTCTTTTCGTTTGGTCTACTAATTATCACCCTGTATGACGTAATTTATAGTACAGCATTGTATTTCTCGTTTTGCATTTTCTTCCTGTATTGTATTAATCACGATGTATTAATAGCACAATATTGTATTTTTCATTTCGTTACGTAATCTCCCACACTGTAACCGTATTTAAACTTAGTTTTCGTCCTTTTTCTCTTGTAACTGATGAAGGTCTAAGACCGAAACGTTTTTTTATTAAATTCTTAACTTTTTAACTTTTTTTACCGTCAGAAGTTGTCCGTCCTTGCTTTATCAAACGTTTTTAAATTCATTTTTGCGGTGAGGCTTGGACTGTGAATCTTCATTGATCCTCCTGACGCAGTGGCATTCTTTGTTGGGTTGAGGCATCTTATAACCGTTTTATATATATATATATATATATATATGTATATATATATTGCAACAGGATTCTGTTTAGAAGGTCACTGGATTCCTTTTTTTTTTTGAAGTAATAAATCTGACACTGTATAGACCGATTTCGATGTGTTAAAATTAAGTCTAAAACAATAGACCTAAGCACGAGGTTTCGGGGAATAACTACAGAGTTTGTGGGGTTTATTCCTGGAAGTCTCGTGATGAGGTCCATTGTTTTAGGATGAATTTTAATATGTCGAAATTGGTCTATTTGCTTGCGAATAGGATTTTTATGTTTTATTCAATTCTTTGACACGCTGGCGAAGGATTATTTTTCATCGTTTGACTTTTAAGAGGTAAGCTCTCAGTCTTTTTATTGTCTCAAGCGGAGGACACGTACCCAATGTTATGATCGTCTATTGTGGTTCATTTTACTTTTAATACGAATCACTTTTGCACGAACGGCTCGCAGTTGCAGCTCGTTTATTTGGTCCACCATTGTTATGTCTACTGGGGTTGCATCTGTGCCTATTTTGGGTCATTCATTTGTTAAGCGTCTGAAACACGATTTAAGATCTCATTTTGACCCACTGGCCCATAGTAATTTTAAACTTGGGGGGACCGTGTCTGTTTATTTACTCGTTGTTGGGGGAGAAGCTCCGTGCGAAGATCTGGAACAATGAGTTCTTTGATTTTCATGCTTTACTGAGGATAAATACCAAGTAACTATTTCAAATTCTGACAAGGAGAGAATTCCATCATTATGTTTAGAACCTGTTGCGAAGGCTAAGAAGCACTTGTCAGTTGAAACCTGACTAAGTTGCTTTCATATTTTTGTCGGGGTGTACACTAGTAGGTGTCCCCATGAGGCCCCCGCCCTCATGAAATATGGGGAAGTGGTTCAGGATTTAACAGCCAGGGGTGATAATTGGAAGTTTCAAGGCGAAAACTTCCATTTTTTTTAAAGGCAAGCACAACCTGCTTAATTCCCATGGGGTGTAATTCATTGGGAGTTATGGATGCTGGCTCAACAATTTTTTTAAAAAGCAAATAAATCCTGACAGTCAGGGACTTTCTAAGCCCTAGGATCAGGGTACCCCAAAGGGGTATTGTTTTAAGTTTCACAGGGGAGTGGATGGTGATGTTGGTTGTGCCTTTAAACATTTATGTTATAAGTGTGAGGTCCCCATCCGGTCAGTCGGTGTAATTTTCGTGGCCAGAGTAGAACCTCATCGAACCGACCCCTGCCTGCCAAGTCCCAAACTGAAAAATCATAATTTGCCGACACCTGTCATTGTCGAGAGGTTAGATTTCCTCCTTCCTAGGTACAATCATTCCATTGCAGTGTTTCTTTCATCAGGATTTAAGGAGGGTGTTCCTTTACATTATGAAGGTGACCCTGGTTGCTCGGATGTAAAAAAATTAATTTCAGCTTCAGAAAACCCGGATGTAGTAGATACGAAAATTAGTAAGGGGCTTGAGGCGGGTCACCTAGCTGGACCATTTCGGACTAGACCTTTCTACCGATTTCAGATTTCTTCCTTAGGTGTCGTTCCAAAAAAGACTCCTGGGAATTTAGATTGATCCACCACTTATCGTATCCCAGGGGTTCTTCTGGGGGCATCTCTCCAGACCCTACTAGAGTTTCGTATGCAACTATTGCAGATGCCATCCGCCACATTAAGGCTGCAGGTCGTGGGTGTTTTATAGCCAAAACCGATGTGAAGAATGTTTTTAGGATTATCCCCATTCGTCCTCTGGATTATAGTTTGCTTGGTATGAGATGGAGGAATTTGTATTATGACGATCGGTGCATGCCTATGGGGTGCTCTAGTAGTTGTAAGACATTTGAAACCCTTAGTACTGCAATGGAATGGATTGCTCAGAATAAACTGAGGAATAATCATATTATTCATTTACTCAGTGATTTTCTAATTACTGCCCGGTCTCGATCATTATGCAAGGATCAGTTACATTTATTTATTGACCTGTGTTCATACATTGGTATTCCCATAGCACCAGAGAAAACATGTGGTTCTGCTACAACATTTTCCTTTGCTGGAATCGAATTGGATTATGTTTCTTTCGAGGTTCGTTTGCCTCTGGACAAAATTGACAAATGTCTCTGATTTCCGACTTTCTTACTCGTGAAACGGTGACACTGAAAGAAATCCAATCATTAACGGGCATGCTAAATTTTGCATGTTCTGGCGTTGTTCCAGGTAGAGTCTTTTTACGTAGGTTAATTGATCTCACTGTCGGGATCCATTCGCCATATCATTATGTTCGGATAAATCGAGAGGTCAAAGCTGACTTAAAGCTTTGGCAGTCTTTTTTGACTGGTTTCAATGGCAGGTCCTTCTTTCTTGAAGACTTCTGGGACAGTTCAGACAAATTGGAGCTATATACTGATGCCGCTGGTTCATTAGGTTTTGGAGCAGTTTTTGGCAGTAAATGGTGCTATGGGATATGGCCTCATAATTGGTTACACCAGAACATTGCTATGCTTGAGCTTTATCCAATTGTTCTTAGTTTATATCTGTGGGTTGATCAAATGCAAAACCGTTGTATCCTGTTTCTGACAGATAATGAGGCACTTGTTTACGTTTAGCACAGTTGCAATATAGCTAGTGCTTCTCAGTATAACGACTGCCTGGGTATACGCAGCAAACATTTAGTTTACTAGGGTTATGGAAAGCTTGGGTCTCGTCTACATAGTCGGCTGCCAATTACCCTACCAATTCTACATAGAATTTTGGAATCTTCAGTTCAATTTTGTCATACAGCTTATGATATTTGTTTATTTCAGGCCATGTGCTCACTTGCCTCTTTTTTATGCGAGTTGGTGAGATCACTTTAACAACCACAAAGGAGAGAGGCTCTCTTATTCAACTTCACCAGCTTACGCAGCTGATGGATGCGAATCGGGGGGTCGTTGGCTTTAAAGTTCACCTTTCTTGACTTCAAACATAATTACAATCAGTGACCTTTTTCAGTCTCCATTAATCGTTGCAACAATTTCTGTCCTGTAAAAATCATCTTGGATCATTTGTCTCTTCGGGGGAGCAGGCGAGGGCCTCTTTTTCGCTTTTCAGATGATTCCCCTCTCGAGAGAGCTATATTCAATGACAATCTTTCCATGGCCATTAAGCATTGCGGTCTTGACCCTTCACGTTATAGCTTTCGTATAGGCGCTGCTTCTTATTCTGCTGATGCTGGAATGTCTGATGCACAGATAAGGGTTTTCGGGCGTTGGAAGTCCAATGCCTTCCAGAAATATATCATAATCCCTTCATTATCATCATAGTTGATTAATTTAAGGCTGGTGGCAGCCTCCGGAAGGGGAGGTTGCTGCTGCTGCTCCTGCCGTATTCTGGACTGGTTTTACTGACTTGCAAGTGCAGCAGTTTTACTCAGTTCAGAGTGAGGTGGTATTGGCATTTTTGGGATTTTAATTTGAACATATTTTAGACGGGGGGCTGACCTGCACGGGCAGGAGTTTCCCGTTTAATTTCTCACATATTTTTCTATATAAGTATTGTTGTGTGGCACAGCAGGATGCCAGTGTATACTTCTATTTTTACATTTACGAGGCTGGCTTGCCAGGACAGCAGTCTCCTAATTTTTTATTTGGTATTTTCCGTCATCAAGTTAATTGTAATATGGTATATATCTGTATCCCGAGGTTGTAATATGACCTGGCAACATGTCAGTTTACCTTTACTCATTAACCATTGGAGGGCTGACGTGCAAGGGCAGTGGTTCCCTAGTTATCACGAATAACAGTTTTAAAATATTTGTGATTTTCTCAGTTTGTATTAACCTATCTTCATTACTTTTGTTACCTAGTCTTGGGGAAGAGGCGTTTGCTTGCAAGGGCAGCAGTTCCTTTTTTTCCAGTGTTGCATTTCCTTTGGGTGGGGCGAGCGTAATTGTTTCGGAGAACCCTGATGCTTTTGGCGTTTTTGAGTGCCCTCACCTTTACCGGGCCAGAAAAATACTTAATTTTGTTCCTTGTAGATTGATCATGATCTCAAAACATGATTTTATTAAAGCGGCTATGGGCCTTTGTTCATAGCCATTTAATTCTAACAATGGTTTGTTCTGATATCATGTTGGGGCCAAGCAAACAGGCTTCAGGATATGAAGCACTGATTTATGTGTGGATGGGAGGAAGGGGTAAAACATAAAAAAATTTTATAATGTTAAAATCACATGATTGACCTCAAATATATTCGTCTTACACTGTACATCCAACTTAGCAGCATCTGAGGCATCACGTCCAACCCTGTTTTTCGCCACACATCGGTATTCTCCGCTGTCCGTCCTGTTCACATCCGTAATTGTCAACTGCTTTTTGTCGTCTGAAAAATTTATCCTTCCACTTGTATTTACAAAAGATCCATCTCTTCTCCATGATATTGTTGGTGCTGGATTTCCCGTAGCGTTACAAGATAAAGTCACGTTA
Organism: Orbicella faveolata; assembly: GCF_042242905.1. Lineage (NCBI taxonomy): Eukaryota > Metazoa > Cnidaria > Anthozoa > Scleractinia > Merulinidae > Orbicella > Orbicella faveolata. The sequence continues at coordinate 10,512,590 of NW_028301576.1, forward strand.
CCTCCTTCCCTTAAGATAACTCCCTGTGGATGAGTGGTGATCGAAGGTCTCTCTGTAAAGATGCAACAAAAGATAATGCCACGATTGCAGTTAAGTTCTTAGTCGTGCAAAATATTCCTTCTTTTCTCTAGGTTCTCGAATGACTTTATCAAAACAAACCTTTCCATAGTCCAAAAAAGTAACTATAGTAAATGCAAAAATCTTTGCCTCTAGAATCTATAAAGTACCACAAGTTTTAAGACAATTTTTCAGGAAAAGAATTCCAGAGGAAATTAGGCTTATCTTTTTCAAGTACTTTTTTCAATGTCATCGTCGTCGTTTCTGAGAACAGTTTGTAAACAACTACTAAAGCGGTACGCGGTTTTGGTCATGGACAAAAGAGAACAGGCTCGATCATTTCAGATTGCTAAATTGCTCTTGATAATCCTAATGGATGGTAATCCCGTGTCAGAGTATATATGATATGTTTTAGACTACTACTAATTTCGCATAATATAGATACACAACATAAATACCCTCCGAGACACAAACGTGAGTGCAAGGTATGAGCCTATTGAATAATTGGTTCTGTACTCTAAAACACACCTTCAATAACAATTACAATCGTATCGGATAAGTTGCCAACACCATTTGCAACATCACAGGTGTAATTTCCAGCATCTTCTGAGGTAGTGTTAAGAATTTTCAGCTGAAGTTGGGTTTCATTGTAATGTGGAATAGTTATTCTTGAGTCATTTATCTGCACACTTGTATTTCTTGCTATAACAGTCCCATTTACTTTCCACAGTACTTCAGACACTGGTGGTGAAGCATTATACCGGCAGGTCAGCCGCATATCGTCCCCTATCGTTACAAACTCTGTTTGATTTCCATCAATTGTCACTACTGATAGAACTGCAATTGAAACACAATTGGGGTTAAAATCAAATATATTCGATCGCCAGTTGATTTCCCTTTATCTCGCGAACAAGAAATGAACAAACTAGAATTGTCAACACGTTTTAAAAGCAAATGGGATATTCTAAAACGCCGAATTTGTGGCAATAATCAGGCACTTCAGTGAAATTTTGTGCGGTCAAAAGCGAAGTAAGGATGGCAAGATTTCTAAAGAAGTAAAAATTTTGCAACGAAGTCACTTCCTGTGGTAAGATTTACCTCAAAGAGCATGATTTCTTTCAAACGCAGGTGAAAAGAAAAACTTGCACTACACATGCTACGGTACATGGAAATTTCCATGTACCTTCCTGTATTACACATGTTAAGGTACACGGAAATTTCCATTTACCTTCCTGCACGACACATGTCAAGGTTCATGGAAATTTCCATGCACCTTCCTGCATTACACATGTTAAGGTACATGGAAATTTCCATGTACCTTCCTGCACTACACGCGTTAAGGTACATGGAAATTTCCATGTACATTTCTACACCACACACGTTAAGGTACATGGAAATTTCCATGTACCTTCCTGCATTACACATTTCCTTCCTTTACCTTCAGGCACTCCCTGTACCTTTTTGCATTACTCTGTGAAGGTACATGGAAATTTTCATCTACCTTAAGATGACACATAAAATGTATGAGGCATATTTATACAGCTCTTAAATCGCTCCCTGTTATGATCGTGTCAGATAGCCCTTACATTTAGTGAGTGAGACGAGGCAGATGTTTTGAAAATATATGATATCTCACAAAATTTATTGTAAGATACACAACTCCCTGTCTTAGCAAGACAGCTCTTTTTGGAAGATTCATGGACCTAGAAATTAAAGAAACAACGCATGTCAATATATTGTAAAACAATGATCTGAAATCTTTTAACGTTTCGAAGAGTTCGATTTAGTCTCTGTTTGTTTCGTGTTCACTGTGTTTTACTTGGGCTGCATGTATGGATTTCAGCATTCAACGACTCAATATTTGTAAACTGCTTAATCAGAATAAGCTATCTCCTTTATATATTTACATGTAATCGGTCTCAAAACGTTTTTTTTTCATTTAAGGATATTTTTTTAGCTTTATGAAGGGAATTATTAGGTTTTCAATGCAACAAGTACGTTTTCGAAAATTACCAAAATGGTGCACTTTTGCATAATAAATGACCCGAGTACTGACCCACAAAGATACTTGACACGTTCATGGTACCATTCCGCGACTATTTTAATTCTAGTCATTTCACACTTAACAAGGCAAAATGAATATTTTTTTTACCTGTAAATTGATGAACTGTGAACTACAGCATGTTCACGGACTGTCTTCTCGCCGAGTTTCGATATACAACCTCACTTGTTGGCAGTCCCACAACAATTAATGGTGTACCGCTTCTGCCGTTTGCCCTGACCTGCTTCATTACAGCTTGTAAGATTACCAGCTCACGTCTTCTTTCACCGCAGTAATACGTTTGCTTCGTCATACTAATAAGCCAGTTCAATATTTAGTCGGGACAGCACTACGATTCCCAAAAATATAGCTCATAAGATGAAATTCGACCGTTAAACAGCACAGCGGAAATGAAAGCAGCTTGTCTGACAGTTTCGTTTCCGAAACCGCAATGATAGGTTAATGTCTGCGGTTATTAAAAGCATCTAGCTGACCCGGATACCGCTGATTCTAATTTATTACTCTGCGAATCCGAACAAAACCAACAATTTTATCAAAATAACACTCTCTCTAAAGTGAAGTGTTTTGCTTTTCTCTTTTGTTGGAGAAATATAAAATAAAAATTAGTTATTTTTGACACATACACAACTTGCGCTCACTTATTTGCATCCCATTGAATAAGAACTATTGTTCTATGCCTCGTTATTCAAAGACACCGACACATGTAAATGAATGAAGTTGCTCCTAATTACTAGGTTACGGAAACCTGAACAATAGCACGCCCAGAATGTCTGTGAGATAATGTCACTGCGGTTTAACGGAACCACGTATTGCAATCCGCCAAAAGGGCAAAGAACGATTAGAGCGGTGGCTTCGAGGAAGGAGGTCTGCTCTATTTTGGTTGTTACGGTGGGACCTATGCAGAGGTACTGCCGAGTTTAGGAGACAAAACATCCGTGTGCAAGTAAGTGGAATGAATCGCGCCCGATCTCCTGAAACCTATTATTGACCGAGATTATCAGTGAGATAAAGCATGGCGTTTACGCGGCGAACGGCAAAGGGGAAACTTTTGCCGTCTGTCTTGGTTGTTTGTGCTTTTTATAGATTTGTATTTGAGGATATATAGATTTCTATTTGAGGTGAATATCAGGAGTCGTTTTGCAGACCACAAAATCTGCAAAATCAAAGAGGCAATTTTTTTGCCGTTTTCCGTAAACGTCGAATTGTAGTTACCAGGGGCCGCGGTGTGGTCTCCTAAAAGAGTTTCAACACTCAATATTGTCGAAAAGCGTAATATATTAATTAATCTTTCTGCTACGTGTATTGGCCGTTTTAACAGTACGACTCGATATAATTTAAGTAATCACTGCGCTGTAGATCAATTTAAAAAAAAGCTATAATATTTTAATACTGCTTCTAGTCTCCTTTGCAGCCCCAAACGGCTCCGAAGGTGACTGTACCGCTTCTTGAGCTCTGGTCAGAAGGTCGTTCAAAGGAAGTGGCACCCGGGAAGTGGTATCTTCTAGTTCGACTATTTCTTTGTTAGCGAATTTAAACTTTTTCCAACAGAACTGGTCTTTATCACCTTTCGAAGGAGAGGGCTTTACCTCATTTTGAAATGGCAACTGAAATATTTCGATGGTGAATATATCATTAGATTAATTGTTACTTGAACCAAAATAATGCTCAAGAGCTAGAGAACTAGAGTAAGTGTATGTATAACAATCTGCGTTGATGTATTTTGTTTCTGTAATTTCCAGGTCCATGTCTCGTTCAAAGAGAGAAGAGTACTATTGTTCTATATTAATGTATCTTTCCGTTGGTTAATTAAAACTATTTAATTTTTCAGTCATTTTCAAGTTGTAGTTAGATTTTATATTTCCCAAGATTTACTTGAGCAATTGATTATCACATGAGGAAATGCTTGTCTATGTGTACCACAATTCCATGTACCTTGCCATGTGTTCCGCTGCAAGGTACATGGAAATTTCCACGTACGTTGCCACGTGTTTCGTTGCAAGGTACATGGAAAATTCCATGTACCCTGCCATGTGTTTCGTTGCAAGGTACATGGAAATTTCCATGTACCTTGCCAGATGTTTCGTAGAAGACGAAAATTGACAGAGATTACCTCAATTACCGATATTTTTACCAATCGTTCTTAAAATTAGCAAAATTAAGAAAATTCGCGGTCTTTCCTGCCAAGAGAAAGCTGCCTCTCACAACCTTTATACCAAAAATAAAAATTTGGGCTTACTTTTTGCCATATTTGTTGCCTTCCTTGCAGAAAACTCCTCTTTTAAGCTTATTCTTGCAACTAGATCTTGGCAAAAATCTTAACTTTTCCTGACATTTCTACCATAGCTGTCTTCAAAGCTCCGGTCCTGGTAAAGTTTTCACTTACTTACCCATTTCTTACCAGCTAACATTTTCAATACTCGTGGCAAAATTTAAGCACTTAATGCTAAATACTGCAAAAATGTTTACCACTCTGGCAAAAAAAAAAAAAAAAAGAGCAAAAAAAAAAGGGCATTTAATGCCACATTTGCTAATTTTATCTAAAAAAAATAGCGTTTTAGAATATCTCGTTTGGTTTTAGAACGTGTTTGTCTTTTTAGTAGAATGGACCGTTATGTATTTTGATTCTACTTGCTTCTCCTTGTAAGAAACTCCATGAATTGAAATACTCTTAAACATGACTTTCAGTACATCGTATATATTTATCTTTATCAAATACGCGAATAATAGCATTCTGATTCAGGCTTTTTTCCTTCGCACCTTGTCTTACCGGCAAAAGAATAGATGTAATGTTATGTGAGGTGAAACAAACAAAGATCGTTTGTTTCGCCTTCTTGCTGCAAGATAGCAGTACAGTATCGAGTTTTTTAATTCATTAGCGGGCTCATAGCCGTTTCCAGCATATTTCAGCTCTTGTACTTTGATGGATTAATACTGCCGCTCTTTCGTCGAACAATTCCATAGTATGTATAGGGGAAAATCAAAGAACGAGAAATTTTGGTTCGAATATTTAAGGCGACCGTGTCCCTTAAACGCGCAATAATTCCAACAGTTTCCACTTTATAACAAGTTTAATAATCATGGGAGTGGTTTCACAACATAAAGATGGCTCCAAAATCCCTCTTACAGTTTGTTAAAACTTGCAACAAAGTTGCATTATTAGTATGTTCAAACATGCTAATCAATATTCCACACGAGCTCAGAGTGGGTGGGGGTGGAGGAAGGGTCATATGACTTGTCATTAACGGAAAATCTCGTAGATCTAAAATCAAGGGCATTTCAACCGGTTGTACTGTTGTGGCGGCAACCGTCACGAAGATGGCCACAACATGTTTAGTACATTTTTTTGAAACATTATTATAGCATCAACTAAAATTATATGGATACATATTGTTCTCCCTTGAAGCGGCTTCAATGAAATCAAAAAATAAAAATAATAATGTCTAACTTACATATAGCTTGTTGCACGATATGGCCAGCCAAAACTGCAGACGCCACATTTCGAACTTTCTTCGATAATAACTCTAAGACATTTACTTACACATGACATTATTATTTGTACCTCCGGTAGAGTCATAAAATCATTAACATTAACACAGATAAAAAGAAATATTACGCTCATCTTATGTGTACTCACTTGTTGGAGCTGGAGTTGTAGCTGACGAGAAAAACAAAAGATGTGAAGAAAATGTGAATAGAGTATCAGGTAATTAGCAGTGTTTATAATGATACAAATATGTATGTTGATAATGAGAGAATGTGTAATGAATAAACAGGAGACTTACCTACAGTAGATTGCACGGCAATCATTGTAGCTAATGTAAAGACAAAACGACAGCAGAAAGTATTAACGATTCTGATACTAAATTTTGGGGTGACAAACGTTAAACGCAACAACGATTGCCAGAATGGTCATAGCTACGGTAGTATTAGAGTGCTAGCTCTTTTATATCGTAATAGTCAGTCATTATAGATCATTTGCTCCTCTCTGTTAAGGTAAGGGTAAGGGTAACCCATGATAGGCCAAACCCTACATGACATGCTATGCCCGTGCCATGCCATGCCATCCCATGCCATGCCATGCTATGTCTTGTCGTGCTTTAATGATCCCTCGAACATTTTCCCCGAAACTTGATCGATTGTTGGGTTGCATGTTTTTGGTAACATAGGAAACTCTAGGTGCACTGCAATGGTCTATTATACTCTAGAAAACGAACCCATTTATTGACTAATGACAAAAGGCTTAAGGACTCACTTTTTGATGCAGAGATGGTCGGACTCACTGACGGAGATGTACTCCTCAAGGGACTTGTAGACGAGGAAGATACAGTGGCACTGGTGCTGGAACTTACGGAGTCTGAAACACTAGTGCTGCTGCTGGATCTGTCAGACACACTGGCACTGCTGCTGGAACTGTCAGAGACACTGAGACTGCTGCTTGAACTGTTCGAGACACTGGCACTGGTGCTTGAACTTGGCGACACATTGACACCGCTGCTGCCTGAACCTTCAGATACACTGGCACTGCTGGTTGAACTTGGAGACACACTTGCACTGGTGCTTGAACTAGTCGACACAGTGGCTCTTGATAATCCTAATGGATGGTGATCCCGTGTCAGAGTATACATGATATGTTTTAGACTACCACTGATTTCGCATAATATAGACACAGAACGTAAATAGGCTCAGAGACACAAACATGAGTGCAAGGTATGAGCCTATTGAATAATTGGTTGTGTACTCTAAAACACACCTTCAATAACAATTACAATCGTATCGGATGAGTTGCCAACACCATTTGCAACATCACAGGTGTAATTTCCAGCATCTTCTGAGGTAGTGTTCAAAATTTTCAGCTGAAGCTGGGTTTCATTGTAATGTGGGATAGTTATTCTTGAGTCATTTATCTGCACACTTGTATTTCTTGCTATAACAGTCCCATTTATTTTCCACAGTACTTCAGACACTGGTGGTGAAGCATTATACCGGCAGGTCAGCTGCATATTGTCTCCTATCGTTACAAACTCTGTTTGATTTCCATCAATTGTCACTACTAATACAACTGCAATTGAAACACAATTGGAGTTAAAATCAAATATTTTCGAACGCCAGTTGATTTCCCTTTATCTCACGAACAAGAAATGGAGAAACTAGAATTGTCTTTTTAGTAGAATGGACCGTTATGTATTTTGATTCTACTTGCTTCTCCTTTTAAGAGAATCCATGAATTGAAATACTCTTAAACATGACTTTCAGTAAATCTGATATATCTATATTTATCAAATACGCGAATAACAGCTTTCTAATTCAGGTTTTTTTCCTTCGCACCTTGTCTTACCGGCAAAAGCATCGATGTAATGTTATGTGAGGTGAAACAAACAAAGATCGTTTGTTTCGCCTTCTTGCTGCAGGATAGCAGTACAGTATCGAGCTTTTTAATTCATTAGCTGGCTCACAGCCGTTTCCAGCATATTTCAGCTCTTCTACTTTGATGGATTAACACTGCCGCTCTTTCGTCAAACAATTCCATAGTATGTATAGGGGAAAATCAAAGAACGAGAAATTTTGGTTAGAATATTTAAGGAGACGGTGTGCCTTAAACGCGCAATAATTCCAACAGTTTCCACTTTATAACAAGTTTAATAATCATGGGAGTGGTTTCACAACATAAAGATGGCTCCAAAATCCCTCTTACAATTTGTTAAAACTTGCAACAAAGTTGCATTATTAGTATGTTCAAACATGCTAATCAATATTCCACACGAGCTCAGAGTGGGTGGGGGTGGAGGAAGGGTCATATGACTTGTCATTAACGGAAAATCTCGTAGATCTAAAATCAAGGGCATTTCAACCGGTTGTACTGTTGTGGCGGCAACCGTCACGAAGATGACCACAACATGTTTAGTACATTTTTTTGAAACATTATTATAGCATCAACTAAAATTATATGGATACATATTGTTCTCCCTTGAAGCGGCTTCAATGAAATCAAAAAATAAAAATAAAAATGTATAACTTACATATAGCTTGTTGCACGATATGGCCGGCTAAAACTGCAGACGCCACATTTCGAACTTTCTTCGATAATAACTCTAAGACATTTACTTACACATGACATTATTATTTGTACCTCCGGTAGAGTCATAAAATCATTAACATTAACACAGATAAAAAGAAATATTACGCTCATCTTATGTGTACTCACTTGTTGGAGCTGGAGTTGTAGCTGACGAGAAAAACAAAAGATGTGAAGAAAATGTGAATAGAGTATCAGGTAATTAGCAGTGTTTATAATGATACAAATATGTATGTTGATAATGAGAGAATGTGTAATGAATAAACAGGAGACTTACCTACAGTAGATTGCACGGCAATCATTGTAGCTAATGTAAAGACAAAACGACAGCAGAAATTATTAACGATTCTGATACTAAATTTTGGAGTCACAAACGTTAAACGCAACTACGATTGCCAGAATGATCATAGCTATGGAAGTATTACAGTGCTAGCTCTTTTATATCGTAATAGTCAGTCATTATAGATCATTTGCTCCTCTCTGTTAATGTAAGGGTAAGGGTAACCCATGATAGGCCAAACCCTACATGACATGCTATGCCTGTGCCATGCCATGCCATCCCATGCCATGCCATGCTATGTCTCGTCGTGCTTTAATGATCCCTCGAACATTTTCCCCGAAACTTGATCGATTGTTGGGTTGCATGTTTTTGGTAATATAGGAAACTCTAGGTGCACTGCAATGGTCTATTATACTCTAGAAAACGAACCCATTTATTGACTAATGACAAAAGGCTTAAGGACTCACTTTTTGATGCAGAGATGGTCGGAATCACTGACGGAGATGTACTCTCCAAGGCACTTGTAGACGAGGAAGATACAGTGGCACTGGTGCTGGAACTTACGGAGTCTGAAACACTGGTGCTGCTGATTGAAGTGGCAGACAAACTGGTACTGCTACTGGAACTTACGAACTCTGAAACACTAGTGCTGCTGCTGGATCTGTCAGACACACTGGCACTGCTGCTGGAACTGTCAGAGACACTGAGACTGCTGCTTGAACTGTTCGAGACACTGGCACTGGTGCTTGAACTTGGCGACACATTGACACCGCTGCTGCCTGAACCTTCAGATACACTGGCACTGCTGGTTGAACTTGGAGACACACTTGCACTGGTGCTTGAACTAGTCGACACAGTGGCTCTTGATAATCCTAATGGATGGTGATCCCGTGTCAGAGTATACATGATATGTTTTAGACTACCACTGATTTCGCATAATATAGACACAGAACGTAAATAGGCTCAGAGACACAAACATGAGTGCAAGGTATGAGCCTATTGAATAATTGGTTGTGTACTCTAAAACACACCTTCAATAACAATTACAATCGTATCGGATGAGTTGCCAACACCATTTGCAACATCACAGGTGTAATTTCCAGCATCTTCTGAGGTAGTGTTCAAAATTTTCAGCTGAAGCTGGGTTTCATTGTAATGTGGGATAGTTATTCTTGAGTCATTTATCTGCACACTTGTATTTCTTGCTATAACAGTCCCATTTATTTTCCACAGTACTTCAGACACTGGTGGTGAAGCATTATACCGGCAGGTCAGCTGCATATTGTCTCCTATCGTTACAAACTCTGTTTGATTTCCATCAATTGTCACTACTAATACAACTGCAATTGAAACACAATTGGAGTTAAAATCAAATATTTTCGAACGCCAGTTGATTTCCCTTTATCTCACGAACAAGAAATGGAGAAACTAGAATTGTCTTTTTAGTAGAATGGACCGTTATGTATTTTGATTCTACTTGCTTCTCCTTTTAAGAGAATCCATGAATTGAAATACTCTTAAACATGACTTTCAGTAAATCTGATATATCTATATTTATCAAATACGCGAATAACAGCTTTCTAATTCAGGTTTTTTTCCTTCGCACCTTGTCTTACCGGCAAAAGCATCGATGTAATGTTATGTGAGGTGAAACAAACAAAGATCGTTTGTTTCGCCTTCTTGCTGCAGGATAGCAGTACAGTATCGAGCTTTTTAATTCATTAGCTGGCTCACAGCCGTTTCCAGCATATTTCAGCTCTTCTACTTTGATGGATTAACACTGCCGCTCTTTCGTCAAACAATTCCATAGTATGTATAGGGGAAAATCAAAGAACGAGAAATTTTGGTTAGAATATTTAAGGAGACGGTGTGCCTTAAACGCGCAATAATTCCAACAGTTTCCACTTTATAACAAGTTTAATAATCATGGGAGTGGTTTCACAACATAAAGATGGCTCCAAAATCCCTCTTACAATTTGTTAAAACTTGCAACAAAGTTGCATTATTAGTATGTTCAAACATGCTAATCAATATTCCACACGAGCTCAGAGTGGGTGGGGGTGGAGGAAGGGTCATATGACTTGTCATTAACGGAAAATCTCGTAGATCTAAAATCAAGGGCATTTCAACCGGTTGTACTGTTGTGGCGGCAACCGTCACGAAGATGACCACAACATGTTTAGTACATTTTTTTGAAACATTATTATAGCATCAACTAAAATTATATGGATACATATTGTTCTCCCTTGAAGCGGCTTCAATGAAATCAAAAAATAAAAATAAAAATGTATAACTTACATATAGCTTGTTGCACGATATGGCCGGCTAAAACTGCAGACGCCACATTTCGAACTTTCTTCGATAATAACTCTAAGACATTTACTTACACATGACATTATTATTTGTACCTCCGGTAGAGTCATAAAATCATTAACATTAACACAGATAAAAAGAAATATTACGCTCATCTTATGTGTACTCACTTGTTGGAGCTGGAGTTGTAGCTGACGAGAAAAACAAAAGATGTGAAGAAAATGTGAATAGAGTATCAGGTAATTAGCAGTGTTTATAATGATACAAATATGTATGTTGATAATGAGAGAATGTGTAATGAATAAACAGGAGACTTACCTACAGTAGATTGCACGGCAATCATTGTAGCTAATGTAAAGACAAAACGACAGCAGAAATTATTAACGATTCTGATACTAAATTTTGGAGTCACAAACGTTAAACGCAACTACGATTGCCAGAATGATCATAGCTATGGAAGTATTACAGTGCTAGCTCTTTTATATCGTAATAGTCAGTCATTATAGATCATTTGCTCCTCTCTGTTAATGTAAGGGTAAGGGTAACCCATGATAGGCCAAACCCTACATGACATGCTATGCCTGTGCCATGCCATGCCATCCCATGCCATGCCATGCTATGTCTTGTCGTGCTTTAATGATCCCTCGAACATTTTCCCCGAAACTTGATCGATTGTTGGGTTGCATGTTTTTGGTAATATAGGAAACTCTAGGTGCACTGCAATGGTCTATTATACTCTAGAAAACGAACCCATTTATTGACTAATGACAAAAGGCTTAAGGACTCACTTTTTGATGCAGAGATGGTCGGAATCACTGACGGAGATGTACTCTCCAAGGCACTTGTAGACGAGGAAGATACAGTGGCACTGGTGCTGGAACTTACGGAGTCTGAAACACTGGTGCTGCTGATTGAAGTGGCAGACAAACTGGTACTGCTACTGGAACTTACGAACTCTGAAACACTAGTGCTGCTGCTGGATCTGTCAGACACACTGGCACTGCTGCTGGAACTGTCAGAGACACTGAGACTGCTGCTTGAACTGTTCGAGACACTGGCACTGGTGCTTGAACTTGGCGACACATTGACACCGCTGCTGCCTGAACCTTCAGATACACTGGCACTGCTGGTTGAACTTGGAGACACACTTGCACTGGTGCTTGAACTAGTCGACACAGTGGCTCTTGATAATCCTAATGGATGGTGATCCCGTGTCAGAGTATACATGATATGTTTTAGACTACCACTGATTTCGCATAATATAGACACAGAACGTAAATAGGCTCAGAGACACAAACATGAGTGCAAGGTATGAGCCTATTGAATAATTGGTTGTGTACTCTAAAACACACCTTCAATAACAATTACAATCGTATCGGATGAGTTGCCAACACCATTTGCAACATCACAGGTGTAATTTCCAGCATCTTCTGAGGTAGTGTTCAAAATTTTCAGCTGAAGCTGGGTTTCATTGTAATGTGGGATAGTTATTCTTGAGTCATTTATCTGCACACTTGTATTTCTTGCTATAACAGTCCCATTTATTTTCCACAGTACTTCAGACACTGGTGGTGAAGCATTATACCGGCAGGTCAGCTGCATATTGTCTCCTATCGTTACAAACTCTGTTTGATTTCCATCAATTGTCACTACTAATACAACTGCAATTGAAACACAATTGGAGTTAAAATCAAATATTTTCGAACGCCAGTTGATTTCCCTTTATCTCACGAACAAGAAATGGAGAAACTAGAATTGTCTTTTTAGTAGAATGGACCGTTATGTATTTTGATTCTACTTGCTTCTCCTTTTAAGAGAATCCATGAATTGAAATACTCTTAAACATGACTTTCAGTAAATCTGATATATCTATATTTATCAAATACGCGAATAACAGCTTTCTAATTCAGGTTTTTTTCCTTCGCACCTTGTCTTACCGGCAAAAGCATCGATGTAATGTTATGTGAGGTGAAACAAACAAAGATCGTTTGTTTCGCCTTCTTGCTGCAGGATAGCAGTACAGTATCGAGCTTTTTAATTCATTAGCTGGCTCACAGCCGTTTCCAGCATATTTCAGCTCTTCTACTTTGATGGATTAACACTGCCGCTCTTTCGTCAAACAATTCCATAGTATGTATAGGGGAAAATCAAAGAACGAGAAATTTTGGTTAGAATATTTAAGGAGACGGTGTGCCTTAAACGCGCAATAATTCCAACAGTTTCCACTTTATAACAAGTTTAATAATCATGGGAGTGGTTTCACAACATAAAGATGGCTCCAAAATCCCTCTTACAATTTGTTAAAACTTGCAACAAAGTTGCATTATTAGTATGTTCAAACATGCTAATCAATATTCCACACGAGCTCAGAGTGGGTGGGGGTGGAGGAAGGGTCATATGACTTGTCATTAACGGAAAATCTCGTAGATCTAAAATCAAGGGCATTTCAACCGGTTGTACTGTTGTGGCGGCAACCGTCACGAAGATGACCACAACATGTTTAGTACATTTTTTTGAAACATTATTATAGCATCAACTAAAATTATATGGATACATATTGTTCTCCCTTGAAGCGGCTTCAATGAAATCAAAAAATAAAAATAAAAATGTATAACTTACATATAGCTTGTTGCACGATATGGCCGGCTAAAACTGCAGACGCCACATTTCGAACTTTCTTCGATAATAACTCTAAGACATTTACTTACACATGACATTATTATTTGTACCTCCGGTAGAGTCATAAAATCATTAACATTAACACAGATAAAAAGAAATATTACGCTCATCTTATGTGTACTCACTTGTTGGAGCTGGAGTTGTAGCTGACGAGAAAAACAAAAGATGTGAAGAAAATGTGAATAGAGTATCAGGTAATTAGCAGTGTTTATAATGATACAAATATGTATGTTGATAATGAGAGAATGTGTAATGAATAAACAGGAGACTTACCTACAGTAGATTGCACGGCAATCATTGTAGCTAATGTAAAGACAAAACGACAGCAGAAATTATTAACGATTCTGATACTAAATTTTGGAGTCACAAACGTTAAACGCAACTACGATTGCCAGAATGATCATAGCTATGGAAGTATTACAGTGCTAGCTCTTTTATATCGTAATAGTCAGTCATTATAGATCATTTGCTCCTCTCTGTTAATGTAAGGGTAAGGGTAACCCATGATAGGCCAAACCCTACATGACATGCTATGCCTGTGCCATGCCATGCCATCCCATGCCATGCCATGCTATGTCTTGTCGTGCTTTAATGATCCCTCGAACATTTTCCCCGAAACTTGATCGATTGTTGGGTTGCATGTTTTTGGTAATATAGGAAACTCTAGGTGCACTGCAATGGTCTATTATACTCTAGAAAACGAACCCATTTATTGACTAATGACAAAAGGCTTAAGGACTCACTTTTTGATGCAGAGATGGTCGGAATCACTGACGGAGATGTACTCTCCAAGGCACTTGTAGACGAGGAAGATACAGTGGCACTGGTGCTGGAACTTACGGAGTCTGAAACACTGGTGCTGCTGATTGAAGTGGCAGACAAACTGGTACTGCTACTGGAACTTACGAACTCTGAAACACTAGTGCTGCTGCTGGATCTGTCAGACACACTGGCACTGCTGCTGGAACTGTCAGAGACACTGAGACTGCTGCTTGAACTGTTCGAGACACTGGCACTGGTGCTTGAACTTGGCGACACATTGACACCGCTGCTGCCTGAACCTTCAGATACACTGGCACTGCTGGTTGAACTTGGAGACACACTTGCACTGGTGCTTGAACTAGTCGACACAGTGGCTCTTGATAATCCTAATGGATGGTGATCCCGTGTCAGAGTATACATGATATGTTTTAGACTACCACTGATTTCGCATAATATAGACACAGAACGTAAATAGGCTCAGAGACACAAACATGAGTGCAAGGTATGAGCCTATTGAATAATTGGTTGTGTACTCTAAAACACACCTTCAATAACAATTACAATCGTATCGGATGAGTTGCCAACACCATTTGCAACATCACAGGTGTAATTTCCAGCATCTTCTGAGGTAGTGTTCAAAATTTTCAGCTGAAGCTGGGTTTCATTGTAATGTGGGATAGTTATTCTTGAGTCATTTATCTGCACACTTGTATTTCTTGCTATAACAGTCCCATTTATTTTCCACAGTACTTCAGACACTGGTGGTGAAGCATTATACCGGCAGGTCAGCTGCATATTGTCTCCTATCGTTACAAACTCTGTTTGATTTCCATCAATTGTCACTACTAATACAACTGCAATTGAAACACAATTGGAGTTAAAATCAAATATTTTCGAACGCCAGTTGATTTCCCTTTATCTCACGAACAAGAAATGGAGAAACTAGAATTGTCTTTTTAGTAGAATGGACCGTTATGTATTTTGATTCTACTTGCTTCTCCTTTTAAGAGAATCCATGAATTGAAATACTCTTAAACATGACTTTCAGTAAATCTGATATATCTATATTTATCAAATACGCGAATAACAGCTTTCTAATTCAGGTTTTTTTCCTTCGCACCTTGTCTTACCGGCAAAAGCATCGATGTAATGTTATGTGAGGTGAAACAAACAAAGATCGTTTGTTTCGCCTTCTTGCTGCAGGATAGCAGTACAGTATCGAGCTTTTTAATTCATTAGCTGGCTCACAGCCGTTTCCAGCATATTTCAGCTCTTCTACTTTGATGGATTAACACTGCCGCTCTTTCGTCAAACAATTCCATAGTATGTATAGGGGAAAATCAAAGAACGAGAAATTTTGGTTAGAATATTTAAGGAGACGGTGTGCCTTAAACGCGCAATAATTCCAACAGTTTCCACTTTATAACAAGTTTAATAATCATGGGAGTGGTTTCACAACATAAAGATGGCTCCAAAATCCCTCTTACAATTTGTTAAAACTTGCAACAAAGTTGCATTATTAGTATGTTCAAACATGCTAATCAATATTCCACACGAGCTCAGAGTGGGTGGGGGTGGAGGAAGGGTCATATGACTTGTCATTAACGGAAAATCTCGTAGATCTAAAATCAAGGGCATTTCAACCGGTTGTACTGTTGTGGCGGCAACCGTCACGAAGATGACCACAACATGTTTAGTACATTTTTTTGAAACATTATTATAGCATCAACTAAAATTATATGGATACATATTGTTCTCCCTTGAAGCGGCTTCAATGAAATCAAAAAATAAAAATAAAAATGTATAACTTACATATAGCTTGTTGCACGATATGGCCGGCTAAAACTGCAGACGCCACATTTCGAACTTTCTTCGATAATAACTCTAAGACATTTACTTACACATGACATTATTATTTGTACCTCCGGTAGAGTCATAAAATCATTAACATTAACACAGATAAAAAGAAATATTACGCTCATCTTATGTGTACTCACTTGTTGGAGCTGGAGTTGTAGCTGACGAGAAAAACAAAAGATGTGAAGAAAATGTGAATAGAGTATCAGGTAATTAGCAGTGTTTATAATGATACAAATATGTATGTTGATAATGAGAGAATGTGTAATGAATAAACAGGAGACTTACCTACAGTAGATTGCACGGCAATCATTGTAGCTAATGTAAAGACAAAACGACAGCAGAAATTATTAACGATTCTGATACTAAATTTTGGAGTCACAAACGTTAAACGCAACTACGATTGCCAGAATGATCATAGCTATGGAAGTATTACAGTGCTAGCTCTTTTATATCGTAATAGTCAGTCATTATAGATCATTTGCTCCTCTCTGTTAATGTAAGGGTAAGGGTAACCCATGATAGGCCAAACCCTACATGACATGCTATGCCTGTGCCATGCCATGCCATCCCATGCCATGCCATGCTATGTCTTGTCGTGCTTTAATGATCCCTCGAACATTTTCCCCGAAACTTGATCGATTGTTGGGTTGCATGTTTTTGGTAATATAGGAAACTCTAGGTGCACTGCAATGGTCTATTATACTCTAGAAAACGAACCCATTTATTGACTAATGACAAAAGGCTTAAGGACTCACTTTTTGATGCAGAGATGGTCGGAATCACTGACGGAGATGTACTCTCCAAGGCACTTGTAGACGAGGAAGATACAGTGGCACTGGTGCTGGAACTTACGGAGTCTGAAACACTGGTGCTGCTGATTGAAGTGGCAGACAAACTGGTACTGCTACTGGAACTTACGAACTCTGAAACACTAGTGCTGCTGCTGGATCTGTCAGACACACTGGCACTGCTGCTGGAACTGTCAGAGACACTGAGACTGCTGCTTGAACTGTTCGAGACACTGGCACTGGTGCTTGAACTTGGCGACACATTGACACCGCTGCTGCCTGAACCTTCAGATACACTGGCACTGCTGGTTGAACTTGGAGACACACTTGCACTGGTGCTTGAACTAGTCGACACAGTGGCTCTTGATAATCCTAATGGATGGTGATCCCGTGTCAGAGTATACATGATATGTTTTAGACTACCACTGATTTCGCATAATATAGACACAGAACGTAAATAGGCTCAGAGACACAAACATGAGTGCAAGGTATGAGCCTATTGAATAATTGGTTGTGTACTCTAAAACACACCTTCAATAACAATTACAATCGTATCGGATGAGTTGCCAACACCATTTGCAACATCACAGGTGTAATTTCCAGCATCTTCTGAGGTAGTGTTCAAAATTTTCAGCTGAAGCTGGGTTTCATTGTAATGTGGGATAGTTATTCTTGAGTCATTTATCTGCACACTTGTATTTCTTGCTATAACAGTCCCATTTATTTTCCACAGTACTTCAGACACTGGTGGTGAAGCATTATACCGGCAGGTCAGCTGCATATTGTCTCCTATCGTTACAAACTCTGTTTGATTTCCATCAATTGTCACTACTAATACAACTGCAATTGAAACACAATTGGAGTTAAAATCAAATATTTTCGAACGCCAGTTGATTTCCCTTTATCTCACGAACAAGAAATGGAGAAACTAGAATTGTCTTTTTAGTAGAATGGACCGTTATGTATTTTGATTCTACTTGCTTCTCCTTTTAAGAGAATCCATGAATTGAAATACTCTTAAACATGACTTTCAGTAAATCTGATATATCTATATTTATCAAATACGCGAATAACAGCTTTCTAATTCAGGTTTTTTTCCTTCGCACCTTGTCTTACCGGCAAAAGCATCGATGTAATGTTATGTGAGGTGAAACAAACAAAGATCGTTCGTTTCGCCTTCTTGCTGCAGGATAGCAGTACAGTATCGAGCTTTTTAATTCATTAGCTGGCTCACAGCCGTTTCCAGCATATTTCAGCTCTTCTACTTTGATGGATTAACACTGCCGCTCTTTCGTCAAACAATTCCATAGTATGTATAGGGGAAAATCAAAGAACGAGAAATTTTGGTTAGAATATTTAAGGAGACGGTGTGCCTTAAACGCGCAATAATTCCAACAGTTTCCACTTTATAACAAGTTTAATAATCATGGGAGTGGTTTCACAACATAAAGATGGCTCCAAAATCCCTCTTACAATTTGTTAAAACTTGCAACAAAGTTGCATTATTAGTATGTTCAAACATGCTAATCAATATTCCACACGAGCTCAGAGTGGGTGGGGGTGGAGGAAGGGTCATATGACTTGTCATTAACGGAAAATCTCGTAGATCTAAAATCAAGGGCATTTCAACCGGTTGTACTGTTGTGGCGGCAACCGTCACGAAGATGACCACAACATGTTTAGTACATTTTTTTGAAACATTATTATAGCATCAACTAAAATTATATGGATACATATTGTTCTCCCTTGAAGCGGCTTCAATGAAATCAAAAAATAAAAATAAAAATGTATAACTTACATATAGCTTGTTGCACGATATGGCCGGCTAAAACTGCAGACGCCACATTTCGAACTTTCTTCGATAATAACTCTAAGACATTTACTTACACATGACATTATTATTTGTACCTCCGGTAGAGTCATAAAATCATTAACATTAACACAGATAAAAAGAAATATTACGCTCATCTTATGTGTACTCACTTGTTGGAGCTGGAGTTGTAGCTGACGAGAAAAACAAAAGATGTGAAGAAAATGTGAATAGAGTATCAGGTAATTAGCAGTGTTTATAATGATACAAATATGTATGTTGATAATGAGAGAATGTGTAATGAATAAACAGGAGACTTACCTACAGTAGATTGCACGGCAATCATTGTAGCTAATGTAAAGACAAAACGACAGCAGAAATTATTAACGATTCTGATACTAAATTTTGGAGTCACAAACGTTAAACGCAACTACGATTGCCAGAATGATCATAGCTATGGAAGTATTACAGTGCTAGCTCTTTTATATCGTAATAGTCAGTCATTATAGATCATTTGCTCCTCTCTGTTAATGTAAGGGTAAGGGTAACCCATGATAGGCCAAACCCTACATGACATGCTATGCCTGTGCCATGCCATGCCATCCCATGCCATGCCATGCTATGTCTTGTCGTGCTTTAATGATCCCTCGAACATTTTCCCCGAAACTTGATCGATTGTTGGGTTGCATGTTTTTGGTAATATAGGAAACTCTAGGTGCACTGCAATGGTCTATTATACTCTAGAAAACGAACCCATTTATTGACTAATGACAAAAGGCTTAAGGACTCACTTTTTGATGCAGAGATGGTCGGAATCACTGACGGAGATGTACTCTCCAAGGCACTTGTAGACGAGGAAGATACAGTGGCACTGGTGCTGGAACTTACGGAGTCTGAAACACTGGTGCTGCTGATTGAAGTGGCAGACAAACTGGTACTGCTACTGGAACTTACGAACTCTGAAACACTAGTGCTGCTGCTGGATCTGTCAGACACACTGGCACTGCTGCTGGAACTGTCAGAGACACTGAGACTGCTGCTTGAACTGTTCGAGACACTGGCACTGGTGCTTGAACTTGGCGACACATTGACACCGCTGCTGCCTGAACCTTCAGATACACTGGCACTGCTGGTTGAACTTGGAGACACACTTGCACTGGTGCTTGAACTAGTCGACACAGTGGCTCTTGATAATCCTAATGGATGGTGATCCCGTGTCAGAGTATACATGATATGTTTTAGACTACCACTGATTTCGCATAATATAGACACAGAACGTAAATAGGCTCAGAGACACAAACATGAGTGCAAGGTATGAGCCTATTGAATAATTGGTTGTGTACTCTAAAACACACCTTCAATAACAATTACAATCGTATCGGATGAGTTGCCAACACCATTTGCAACATCACAGGTGTAATTTCCAGCATCTTCTGAGGTAGTGTTCAAAATTTTCAGCTGAAGCTGGGTTTCATTGTAATGTGGGATAGTTATTCTTGAGTCATTTATCTGCACACTTGTATTTCTTGCTATAACAGTCCCATTTATTTTCCACAGTACTTCAGACACTGGTGGTGAAGCATTATACCGGCAGGTCAGCTGCATATTGTCTCCTATCGTTACAAACTCTGTTTGATTTCCATCAATTGTCACTACTAATACAACTGCAATTGAAACACAATTGGAGTTAAAATCAAATATTTTCGAACGCCAGTTGATTTCCCTTTATCTCACGAACAAGAAATGGAGAAACTAGAATTGTCTTTTTAGTAGAATGGACCGTTATGTATTTTGATTCTACTTGCTTCTCCTTTTAAGAGAATCCATGAATTGAAATACTCTTAAACATGACTTTCAGTAAATCTGATATATCTATATTTATCAAATACGCGAATAACAGCTTTCTAATTCAGGTTTTTTTCCTTCGCACCTTGTCTTACCGGCAAAAGCATCGATGTAATGTTATGTGAGGTGAAACAAACAAAGATCGTTCGTTTCGCCTTCTTGCTGCAGGATAGCAGTACAGTATCGAGCTTTTTAATTCATTAGCTGGCTCACAGCCGTTTCCAGCATATTTCAGCTCTTCTACTTTGATGGATTAACACTGCCGCTCTTTCGTCAAACAATTCCATAGTATGTATAGGGGAAAATCAAAGAACGAGAAATTTTGGTTAGAATATTTAAGGAGACGGTGTGCCTTAAACGCACAATAATTCCAACAGTTTCCACTTTATAACAAGTTTAATAATCATGGGAGTGGTTTCACAACATAAAGATGGCTCCAAAATCCCTCTTACAATTTGTTAAAACTTGCAACAAAGTTGCATTATTAGTATGTTCAAACATGCTAATCAATATTCCACACGAGCTCAGAGTGGGTGGGGGTGGAGGAAGGGTCATATGACTTGTCATTAACGGAAAATCTCGTAGATCTAAAATCAAGGGCATTTCAACCGGTTGTACTGTTGTGGCGGCAACCGTCACGAAGATGACCACAACATGTTTAGTACATTTTTTTGAAACATTATTATAGCATCAACTAAAATTATATGGATACATATTGTTCTCCCTTGAAGCGGCTTCAATGAAATCAAAAAATAAAAATAAAAATGTCTAACTTACATATAGCTTGTTGCACGATATGGCCGGCTAAAACTGCAGACGCCACATTTCGAACTTTCTTCGATAATAACTCTAAGACATTTACTTACACATGACATTATTATTTGTACCTCCGGTAGAGTCATAAAATCATTAACATTAACACAGATAAAAAGAAATATTACGCTCATCTTATGTGTACTCACTTGTTGGAGCTGGAGTTGTAGCTGACGAGAAAAACAAAAGATGTGAAGAAAATGTGAATAGAGTATCAGGTAATTAGCAGTGTTTATAATGATACAAATATGTATGTTGATAATGAGAGAATGTGTAATGAATAAACAGGAGACTTACCTACAGTAGATTGCACGGCAATCATTGTAGCTAATGTAAAGACAAAACGACAGCAGAAATTATTAACGATTCTGATACTAAATTTTGGAGTCACAAACGTTAAACGCAACTACGATTGCCAGAATGATCATAGCTATGGAAGTATTACAGTGGTAGCTCTTTTATATCGTAATAGTCAGTCATTATAGATCATTTGCTCCTCTCTGTTAATGTAAGGGTAAGGGTAACCCATGATAGGCCAAACCCTACATGACATGCTATGCCTGTGCCATGCCATGCCATCCCATGCCATGCCATGCTATGTCTTGTCGTGCTTTAATGATCCCTCGAACATTTTCCCCGAAACTTGATCGATTGTTGGGTTGCATGTTTTTGGTAATATAGGAAACTCTAGGTGCACTGCAATGGTCTATTATACTCTAGAAAACGAACCCATTTATTGGCTAATGACAAAAGGCTTAAGGACTCACTTTTTGATGCAGAGATGGTCGGAATCACTGACGGAGATGTACTCTCCAAGGCACTTGTAGACGAGGAAGATACAGTGGCACTGGTGCTGGAACTTACGGAGTCTGAAACACTGGTGCTGCTGATTGAAGTGGCAGACAAACTGGTACTGCTACTGGAACTTACGAACTCTGAAACACTAGTGCTGCTGCTGGATCTGTCAGACACACTGGCACTGCTGCTGGAACTGTCAGAGACACTGAGACTGCTGCTTGAACTGTTCGAGACACTGGCACTGGTGCTTGAACTTGGCGACACATTGACACCGCTGCTGCCTGAACCTTCAGATACACTGGCACTGCTGGTTGAACTTGGAGACACACTTGCACTGGTGCTTGAACTAGTCGACACAGTGGCTCTTGATAATCCTAATGGATGGTGATCCCGTGTCAGAGTATACATGATATGTTTTAGACTACCACTGATTTCGCATAATATAGACACAGAACGTAAATAGGCTCAGAGACACAAACATGAGTGCAAGGTATGAGCCTATTGAATAATTGGTTGTGTACTCTAAAACACACCTTCAATAACAATTACAATCGTATCGGATGAGTTGCCAACACCATTTGCAACATCACAGGTGTAATTTCCAGCATCTTCTGAGGTAGTGTTCAAAATTTTCAGCTGAAGCTGGGTTTCATTGTAATGTGGGATAGTTATTCTTGAGTCATTTATCTGCACACTTGTATTTCTTGCTATAACAGTCCCATTTATTTTCCACAGTACTTCAGACACTGGTGGTGAAGCATTATACCGGCAGGTCAGCTGCAT
The DNA here is from genome assembly GCF_042242905.1 of Orbicella faveolata. Lineage (NCBI taxonomy): Eukaryota > Metazoa > Cnidaria > Anthozoa > Scleractinia > Merulinidae > Orbicella > Orbicella faveolata. The sequence continues at coordinate 10,535,513 of NW_028301576.1, forward strand.
ATTGTCTCCTATCGTTACAAACTCTGTTTGATTTCCATCAATTGTCACTACTAATACAACTGCAATTGAAACACAATTGGAGTTAAAATCAAATATTTTCGAACGCCAGTTGATTTCCCTTTATCTCACGAACAAGAAATGGAGAAACTAGAATTGTCTTTTTAGTAGAATGGACCGTTATGTATTTTGATTCTACTTGCTTCTCCTTTTAAGAGAATCCATGAATTGAAATACTCTTAAACATGACTTTCAGTAAATCTGATATATCTATATTTATCAAATACGCGAATAACAGCTTTCTAATTCAGGTTTTTTTCCTTCGCACCTTGTCTTACCGGCAAAAGCATCGATGTAATGTTATGTGAGGTGAAACAAACAAAGATCGTTTGTTTCGCCTTCTTGCTGCAGGATAGCAGTACAGTATCGAGCTTTTTAATTCATTAGCTGGCTCACAGCCGTTTCCAGCATATTTCAGCTCTTCTACTTTGATGGATTAACACTGCCGCTCTTTCGTCGAACAATTCCATAGTATGTATAGGGGAAAATCAAAGAACGAGAAATTTTGGTTAGAATATTTAAGGAGACGGTGTGCCTTAAACGCGCAATAATTCCAACAGTTTCCACTTTATAACAAGTTTAATAATCATGGGAGTGGTTTCACAACATAAAGATGGCTCCAAAATCCCTCTTACAATTTGTTAAAACTTGCAACAAAGTTGCATTATTAGTATGTTCAAACATGCTAATCAATATTCCACACGAGCTCAGAGTGGGTGGGGGTGGAGGAAGGGTCATATGACTTGTCATTAACGGAAAATCTCGTAGATCTAAAATCAAGGGCATTTCAACCGGTTGTACTGTTGTGGCGGCAACCGTCACGAAGATGACCACAACATGTTTAGTACATTTTTTTGAAACATTATTATAGCATCAACTAAAATTATATGGATACATATTGTTCTCCCTTGAAGCGGCTTCAATGAAATCAAAAAATAAAAATAAAAATGTCTAACTTACATATAGCTTGTTGCACGATATGGCCAACTAAAACTGCAGACGCCACATTTCGAACTTTCTTCGATAATAACTCTAAGACATTTACTTACACATGACATTATTATTTGTACCTCCGGTAGAGTCATAAAATCATTAACATTAACACAGATAAAAAGAAATATTACGCTCATCTTATGTGTACTCACTTGTTGGAGCTGGAGTTGTAGCTGACGAGAAAAACAAAAGATGTGAAGAAAATGTGAATAGAGTATCAAGTAATTAGCAGTGTTTATAATTATACAAATATGTATGTTGATAATGAGAGAATGTGTAATGAATAAACAGGAGACTTACCTACAGTAGATTGCACGGCAATCATTGTAGCTAATGTAAAGACAAAACGATAGCAGAAATTATTAACGATTCTGATACTAAATTTTGGGGTCACAAACGTTAAACGCAACAACGATTGCCAGAATGGTCATAGCTATGGTAGTATTACAGTGGTAGCTCTTTTATATCGTAATAGTCAGTCATTATAGATCATTTGCTCCTCTCTGTTAAGGTAAGGGTAAGGTCATGCTTTAATGATCCCTCGAACATTTTCCCCGAAACTTGATCGATTGTTGGGTTGCATGTTTTTGGTAACATAGGAAACTCTAGGTGCACTGCAATGGTTTATTATCGTCTGGAAAACGAACGCATTTATTGACTAATGACGAAAGGCTTAAGGACTCACTTTTTGATGCAGAGGTGGTCTGACTCACTGACGGAGATGTACTCTTCAAGGGACTTGTAGACGAGGAACCATCTTCACTTGCCGATGTTGAAATTGCTGAGACATTTGTCGACAAAGGCGGAGCTGAGCTTTGGGACTGTGACGCACTTGAGCTGACTGAAACGTTTTGGTTAAGACTTGCCGTGACGCTGCTGCTATAACTTGGCGACAAACTGCTACTGCTTCTTGAACTTACGGTGTCTGAAACACTAGCGCTGCTGCTGGAACTTTGCGACTCTGAAACACTGGCACTGCTGCTTGAACTTTGAGACACACTGACCCGGTTGCTGTTACTTACGGATCCGGAAACACCAGCGCTGCTGCTGGAACCGTCAGAAACACTAGCACTACTGCTGGAACTGGGCAATACAGTGACACTGCTGCTTGAACTTTTAGATACAGTGGCACTGGTGCTGGAAGTTACGGAATCTGAAACACTGGTGCTGTTGATTGAAGTGGCAGACAAACTGGTACTGCTACTGGAACTTACGAACTCTGAAACACTAGTGCTGCTGCTGGATCTGTCAGACACACTGGCACTGCTGCTGGAACTGTCAGAGACACTGAGACTGCTGCTTGAACTGTTCGAGACACTGGCACTGGTGCTTGAACTTGGCGACACATTGACACCGCTGCTGCCTGAACCTTCAGATACACTGGCACTGCTGGTTGAACTTGGAGACACACTTGCACTGGTGCTTGAACTAGTCGACACAGTGGTTCCTGATAATCCTAATGGATGGTAATCTCGTGTCAGAGTATATATGATATGTTTTAGACTACCACTGATTTCGCATAATATAGACACAGAACGTAAATAGGCTCAGAGACACAAACATGAGTGCAAGGTATGAGCCTATTGAATAATTGGTTCTGTACTCTAAAACACACCTTCAACAACAATTACAATCGTATCGGATGAGTAGCCAACACCATTTGCAACACAACAGGTGTAATTTCCAGCATCTTTTGAGGTCGTGTTAAGAATTTTCAGCTGAAGTTGGGTATCATTGTAATGTGGAATAGTTATTCTTGAGTCATTTATCTGCACACTTGTATTTCTTGCTATAACAGTCCCATTTATTTTCCACAGTACTTCAGACACTGGTGGTGAAGCATTATACCGGCAGGTCAGCTGCATATTGTCCCCTATCGTTACAAACTCTGTTTGATTTCCATCAATTGTCACTACTAATACAAGTGCAATTGAAACACAATTGGAGTTAAAATCAAATATTTTCGAACGCCAGTTGATTTCCCTTTATCTCACGAACAAGAGAAACTAGAATTGTCTTTTTAGTAGAATGGACCGTTATGTATTTTGATTCTACTTGCTTCTCCTTTTAAGAGAATCCATAAATTGAAATACTCTGAAACTTGACTTTCAGTAAATCTATATATTTATATTTATCAAAAACACGAATAATAGCATTCTGATTCAGGCTTTTTTCCTTCGCACCTTGCCTTACCGGCAAAAGCATAGATGGAATGTTATGTGAGGTGAAACAAATGAAGATCGTTTGTTTAGCCTTCTTGCTGCAGGATAGCAGTACAGTATCGAGCTTTTAAATTCATTAGCTGGGTGGCAGCCGTTTCCAGCATATTTCAGCACTTCCACTTTGATGTATTGTATCGTTGTAGCGGTAATCGTCACGAAGATGGCCATAACATGTTTAGTACATTTTTTAAAATATTATTGTAGCATCAACTAAAATTCAGAGGTAGCATTGATCATCAAAGAAGAAGTGCTAAAAAGTGCTTGAAGCGTTAACTTTATGAGTCACTTTAAAAGGGCAAAATTTGTAAGAAAACATATATGTATATATTTACTTGTAAATTACATTTATTTGTTTATTCCAAAATAAAATTTCTGAAATATTAAATCCTTATTCAATCCTCAGCGATATTTTTATAAGAAGCCACATCATGACCCGAACTTTGAAACACTCTCAGAAAATTAAATCTTTCTCCTTAAGATATTTCGTTTAACATGTAACGAAGTGGTATATTCTAGCATTGTTATGCACAACAATGCCGATGGTTACTTGACAAACTTAACAGATGGTTACTTCATCTTTCCCCTGAGAGGGTTCTTAAGTTATAGCGCCATAGTTTTAGTAGCAGCAAATACTGCTAATCGACTGAATGACTAAAAGACTGAACAGCTAATGAACTGAACGGCTAATAGACTGAATGGCTAATAGACTGAACGGCTAATAGTCTGAACGGCTAATAGTCTGAACGACTAATAGACTGAACGGCTAATAGTCTGAAAAGCTAAAGACTGAACGGCTAATAGACTGAACGGCTAATAGACTGAACGGCTAATAGACTGAACGGCTAATAGACTGAACGGCTAATAGACTGAACGGCTAATAGACTGAACGGCTAATAGACTGAACGGCTAATAGACTGAAACGCTAATAGACTGAACGGCTAATAGACTAAACGGTATGCACCACAGTGGACTGTACTGGAAGTAAATGGTTTACTGAATGAACTGGATTTATAGAGTTTAGTCATTACCGACTGCCAATGCAGTAACTGCGCTTGATGTAATTCGTACTAGCAATTTCAATGGCCATACCTACTTATCAACTATTTTTAGACTCGACCAAATTATGTGATTTTGTTTTTCTTTGTACAGGAGTTGATATCCCTTCATGACGAACACTAGTGTTTGACTAACACATGGGATCAGGATGGTACTCCACACCGTACATTTTACTAGTTTCATTGCCTTCCAGGTGCACCTAAAGAGATACTTATATTTACATGCAAAACTGAAAATGTGTATGCTATGGACATGAGGCCCGTCTCTTTTATTTGTGATCCTGAGCATTTACTTAAAGCTTTTGTAGGAACAGGAGCGAAAACAGTATTTCTTGAAATATGACCAGACTTGGGAGGGGCTTAAGATTTGTCTGAAATGTTTTGTAAAAGTAGTCGGGCTCTCTCTTTTCATCCCAGAGAAGGAATATCTTGTTACAAAAAAATTCACCAAGATCCAGTTTTGAAATTCTTTAGCAAGTTAAAGGAGCTATGTCATGGTTTCGCCTCTTGAAAAGTTAAGCCTAAATTTGTCCAGTTTGTTGTTCGTAATCCGTGTCATCCTTCTTAATCCTCAACCATCCATGTTCCTTTATGGTTTACTATTATCTCTTTGATGTTTTTCTATCTTAGTAAACTACTTGTAGAAGCCGACAAAGATGACAAATAGAGGACACGTTATGGGCGTGCAATCAGACGTCCCAAGAGACTGCAGAACATTTAAATTATATGCGAGTGGGTGTGAGTGTGTTTTGTTGCGTGTGTGTTTTTCTGTCGCTCGAAGAGTCAGATCAAGTCCCGATGTAATACTACTGGATTAAATTGCTATGTCGAATTCTGCGAGTGTTCGTCGTTTTACTGGGCCCGTACACTACTATTGTCAGCTTTCCTTCAATTTCAAGCAAATTTGTCAGTGGCTAAAATAACTCAAAATATTGCGGCTAAGCTCCTTAAATAAGGCAAAAGAGGGGAGCATTGTAATCAATTTAGTCAGAGCTATAGAAGCATAATATTTGCCGAAAACATATGCTATAAAACTGCGCAAAGAGTCAAAAGAACTGCTACTGATTTACTTCTAACGGAACCAAATTTGCAATTAGCAAAAGTTCATGGGGTACAGCAAAGATGATCACTGTATGTATTTCTATGTACATATATTAGTATATATTTTACGATAGAATACAATTAATGTATTTTGAATTGGTTTTATTGATCAGCAAACTTTGTCAAACTTTTATTACTCCTATAATATTATTTAGTTTGTTTCAAGTTAAGAACTGTCTGATCATGGTCTCTCATGATCCTTTGATTGTAATGTTTAAATTCAAATTACATTATTGTTAAGGACCATCTCACATTCTTGAAATTTAAAATTTACTTATAAATTACTGAATTAAAAAACAGTGTAATTTGTGGTGTTGTAGTTATATTGTTGCTTTTATTTGTTCCTTAGACAAGCTTCAGAAATATTTTTAGGTGGGCCTCTGTGACCACATGTTACCTTAGTTATTATGCAACCATTAAAAGAATGTCTTCTAGAGCTTGTTGCAACAGTAACGCATATAGACCACATCTGATAAAAGAGGCCTTTGACTCAAACAACTGGCAAAAAGTACCAAACATTACGATATCGAGATTACGCACTTTGCCATGAGTCAACTGGTCCATAGGGTAGATTAAATACAAATAAAAATCATTCTACCCTGTTGAACTTAAATTGTGTGTATTCACTCATTCAAATGCTGATTGAAATTAGTTCACAACCACACCAGATCATGTACTATCACCATGGCCAGAAATTCCGGACATCGAGTCTGTTAATTTTCGTGCTGCATACGTCTGGTACACATTTTGGTAGTGCATACCGCTGTTCAGTACGGCGTACTTCGGGCTCAACGACACTACAGAAAAACTTGTTGTACAAAAAGGTGTTGTTGGGCATGTAAATAACTGCTGACCGAAGTAATTGCATAAAAGTAAAAACTAGAGAAACTTGCCTTTCAAACGGTGTCTTTTGGAGCAAAATCGGACCATTTGCAGCCGAAATATCGCCGTGCAAAGACAGCGGATTTGGGGATTTTAGCGTGGCTGTTTACGAGCTTGCTTTCCGTCATTTTGCAAGCTTTTTAAAACCAAAAAGCAGAGCGAAGAAATCAGCATCGCAGGTGAAAATTGGTCAAATGGTACATCATACGGTGTTTTTCTTCAAGCGATCGCGGCACTTGGGATATCCCGATTATGTTGTCTGCTACAGAAGATCAAAATCTTCTTGGGATGCAAAAATAGGATTTCAAGCCTCTATTTTGTAGAGAGCATTGTATGGGTCAAGCTTCGAAAATAAACATCGATGAAAAGCAGGGCCCGTAACATTTGTTGATGAAAACCAACTTATCAGAATAGCCGAGGAAACTTTCAAGAACTCTACCGGATCGCGGCACTTGTTCCCGGTAAGCCAGAACGTGTTCTATTTTATTTTGTTTTATTTCTGCCATACATTTCCTTTGAGTGTTTGGCGGCCATATTGTCAAGTAACCTCGCGCGTGCGCCGTTGCGATGTCCGGAATTTCTGGCCATGATCATGCCAAGACATTGATATTTCTTTCATGAGTCATGAAAAAGGTATCACTAGTCTACAAAGGTTTTTTTTTTTTTTTAATCATATGAAAACACAGTTGAAGAACCAAATTATTGCACTTAGTTTATGGACTCAGAAGATGAAGATGAAAGTATGTAATCTCATATGACAGAGCTGTAGGAACGTGGATCTATGCATATTAGCCAGTGAAAATGTAAAAACGCAAATGTTTGGAAATGGTATTTCGGCTTTGACAGGGCTCACGGATTTTACCCGCGTGATCACATTTTGAATAATTGCCACATTTCATTATTTATTTATTATATGATAATGAGCTAATCTGATTGCTCGTATGATAATGAGTTAATGGAAGCCAACAAGCTTTACTAAAAGTATAAACCCTTTCTTTCAGTGATTAATAAAATGCTAAGAATGGCAAATAAACTCAACTCTATCCAAACTATAGAAATGTAAGTCTCGTTATCAAATATGTCTAAAACTTAAGCGAATTAATATATGATACATTAATGTTAACACTGGTAGTATAAGCACAGAGATAAGCTAGTTCCCTTTTTAGTTAGCTCAGTCGATAAGTGTAAGACGTTTTTCAGAACATTTGTTCCTCGGTTTCACAGTTATAATCAAGACAAATATTGTTAAAAACTTGATCTAAACGCCTTCGCAAGAGCTTTTGTTGGGGCATAAAAATTGGGTGTAATTATGACGGTTTCAACATTAAGAACATGCAGTCTTATTACTATGACCTCAGTTACCGACGCTTTGAACACACCCTTTTATTAATGTTTGTGACCCAGACTGGAAGTTGCTTTATTGACATTCAATATCAAGTGACGAGAAGACGTCATTTATAAAAACAAACAAATGAGTCGAGACTTCGAGACCTTTAGCCTTTCAAAATATTGAGGCTCCGAGAGAGTTTCGTATAAAAATCGAGACTGCGAGACGCGCAAAACCGCTAAAACAAAGACACTGAGAGATCCGTGAAGTTCGACTTAAATTTTGCTAGACACAGCTTAACGTCTGAACACAAAGCATAATATCATCATTAACAGAAGTTCTTGTATCGAGGTCTTTCGCGTGCAGAAACAAATGCATGAAACAACGCTGTTTAAGTTTCAATGTTAAAGTGCTAAACAAAGCTAAATGTAACTTACCTTGGGTGAAAGCAGGGAGCCAAACTACAAAACATACTGCTATCCGTCCGTATCCTGTTGTGGCAGGACATTGCTGTTCTCCGCGACACTGCTGTTTTGTCGCTTCAATTAACCTGGAGTTATTTTGCCGTTAATCATGAATATAAGTGTTATTCACTTTGGTAGCCTCGTCTACTCAAAGAGACAGTTAGGGACTGAACGGTATGACCAAATCAAGTCTGTTCGATTAGTTTTTGAACTCTCCGACAATCTCCATTTTCACTCAATAACAATCTTGAATAGAAAGATCATTTATATTTTAAGTTACAGCTAGTCACCATTAAATACAAACAGTTTTTACTTTTGATCATGTCAGTTGATAGGCAAACAGTTATTGAAAGGTTTATTTTCTGAGAGTCAGTGGAATCGATGCACTTTGACTGGCTTTCCAAGAAAACGTTCTTTGCCCCAAGTTATTCCGCTCAGCTTTTGAAATTTTCAATTTCTTTTGAAATTCTGATTTGTACTGGCAATAAACTACTTTGCGTTAGCTATATCCCGAATACCTCCTGTCTCGGCAAAATTCTAATAACATGCCCAGGGCTGGAGGAGAAAGGGGGGTTGGGGTAATGGCAAGGTGTGTATGGGGGGAAGGGGAAGAAGGTGTCGGTTGAGCAAGTGGAATTACTTTTCATGCCGTATCATGACAAAAATATTGCGAATGCAAAATGTTTGGTTTATATCAGAAGCAATACAAACTGTACCTTTACAAGCAATTCAAACCTCCTAGATTCTCAAGTTTTTTCTTAAGAAAAATTTGTTTGATCAGCCTTTTAATTACCTCTTACACGTCCTATTGTTTTTTTTTTATATATATAATCATCAGTATATCTAATAAGTAATTCATACAATATACTTTGCTCTGTTTCTAGTTATATATAAACTTATTGACTACGCTAGTTGATTTAATGTGGCAGTGACCAACCCGAAAGCCTAAGCTACTTTGGTCACTGCACACATTTACTTTCTATCTATTGTAAATTTTTTGTTTCTGTGTTCTTGTTTGTAATATTTTTAACGCTGAATTATGGAAAATATTGCTAAATTCTCAGAAGACAAAGGGATCGTTTGATCTAAATTAATGACAATAGATAGATGTCTGCATGCTCTTCGTTTTAAATCGATTTGTTCCGTTTTCAAATTTTTGAAATATTTTTATTTTTATCGCTATTGTTAAAAATATCTATTCCTAATGTAGTTTTTATTATTTGTATTTTTGTATGAATGATTATTATGTTATGATGTAGTTAATTATTAGTCAGTAATTTATCAATTAAAATCGGCCATGACACATGGCCAAATTATTATCCCAGCAGGTTGCTGTCTTCATTTTAAGCGCTGTAGCAAACAGAGCTCGACTGTTGGCTTAAATTAGTCGTCTGGTCAATATGATTAAAAATCGCTCGATGGAAGGGGGCATAAAATTAAGTCTCTTACTAATATCATAGTTATTAATATGTAATATTTTTTAAAAGATTGATTATAAGAGATATTTCAAAACAATAACCAATCTGAAATCAGATGTCACGTGTTGAAAAAATACCTTATTGAAGAACTTAACATGCTACAACTTAATGGAAACTAGACGCTTTGCTGCGTGTACCCAGGCAGTCGTTATACTGAGAAGCAACAGCTATATTGCAATTGAGCTAAATGTTCTGCATCTGAAGTTGTACGAAATTCAATCGAATTGATATGCTTAAGCTATTCTGCTTTTGATTGCATTTCTTGGAATCGATTAATAGCTTATTTATACTCGTTTGCAAGTCTTTAGGGTGTGAAATGAGTCAAGGTCTTCATATCAACCTATAAACGTTTCTGTCTATTTTCCTTAGCCTTTGTCGTTGTTATTTGCGTTTCTCAAGCAAGCGAGACATTTTGAATTTCATAGTTATGGCGATGCGTGACATAGACCTACGAACGCGGTTGTCGAAATCATATACTTATCTTGTGATTTTTAGTCCGTTTAGAAGTTAAAGTATTACGAAAAGTGCTTATGTAAATGCTTGTTTGTTCAGTACAGATAATCAGTCGCCTAGATAGCCAAAGTAAGTTCCGGATGTTTGCAATATTTTCCGGCCGCAATGTAGACGTACCGCGGAGGTACACCAACATGGCGGTTCCATACTGGTCTCTGTAAATTTGTGCAAAATATTTCCACGAATATCCGAGCTTGGGAAAACGCACAGGCTTAAAAATTCGAGGAGTGCCATCTTTATTAATCTCCTATAACATCACAATTTCTTGATTTTATCCACTAAATGGTTTTCGGATAAATTTTTTTTGCGTCAGGATTGCGTGACAGTGCAAGCCAAGATTTGTTTTGCTGGGGTCAACATACATTAGTTTAAATGCTTAAATGTACAATAATTCGCTACATGGGTTTCACTCTTGTTAAGACACATAACTCTGTTACAAGCAAATAACGAGAGAATATCGTTTAGTTCGAGATTTTATCTTTATTATACTTTACGAAGTTTCTCAGAGCATTTTACTTAGGTGTACTCGAACAGGTGAATTCGTAAACAAATTCTCTAACCTTCCTGTTCTTGTTGCTCAGAAGTTCTTGAGCCGGTTGATGGCTCCTTTGGTATAACATGATTCATGATTCACTCATGATTCACTCGCTCGTAAATTGATCACTCGTAAGGCTTGCAGCGACCCGTTCCGAAAACGCTTAACGTCCTTTAGTGTTGGTCTACCTTGAACGGTGTGTTCGTATTTATGTCATTTCATCGCCCTAGAAATCGTGGAATCCGTGCTAACTGTTCTCGACGGTAACCTCTGTAAATCCCATGTGGTATACGCATGCACAGGTGGCGCATGCGCTTTAGAGACCAGACGGCGATTTGTAACTGAACGTGGGGAAAAAAAAAAAAAAAAAAAAAAAACGGAGCCGAAATTTAAATCCAGGCCTCACTGCCTGGGTAAAAATCGGAAATCCCGCGTAATATGTTTAAATGCCAATTGGACTGGAAATCTTATGGGCTTCTTATTCGAGGATCGGGAAGATAGGGAAGGAAAAGATTTGACTGAAACTGCTGGCATGAAGAAAAGATTTTGGCATCTGAGCTTGGGGAAGATAAAACTACCGACATCTCCGCATTACTGCCTCCTTCAACGGGCAAGAAAAGTAGCTCAGATGAGTTTGTTTTGAACAAACACTTGAAAATAAACAGTTTATGCTCGCCAAGATCAGTGAGTACACGTGCGTGTCTTGGTTTGTTTGCTCCACAGTAAACTAAATTCATGTGTTTATCGATTAAACGTCGATTGACCAATATCAATCGATATGATCAATTGCCTAATACTTATCGATTGATATCGGACAATCGATAGATTTTCTGATGATCTATTTTAATATGAAGAGCGATTGTGAAGTTTTTTAAATATTCACAATAATTGTCGGTTGATCTACACCATTTTAAACCCCCAATTTTGATTCGTTCTTGTCAATTGGCATCTGTTTTGTTTTTAGGGCTAGTGGCATTGTATTGTTGACTTGTTGTTTCGTTTAGCCGGTTATTAAGAACCTTTATACGATGCAGGTCACGCCAAAATTATTGTTATGGAAAACGTTTATGGCTGCATAACTTTGTATAAATCTGTCATGCATGAGATTTTGCTGGTGGATGTTGGAACAGATAAAACCATCGCAAAATAGCCTTAAGCAGCTTTCTCTTTTAACATTCCAAATACATTTCTAGCTTAATTTAATCAGTTTTCAAAAAGTTATTCCACCATGAATAGAATTGTTTCATCCCTGGCATCCTGAAGTCTTGAATCAATTACTTCTCCAAGGTATGTGATTTTTATTTCTAGCCAGTACTGGTTAACTCGTTCACTGTGTTTAATTTGATCGTGATCTAATAGTTTTAGATCGTTTTTAGATCAACTAAAATGGCGTCTCCATGGAGAGTTAATAGATTCTTTTGTTTTCTGTGAATGGATGGAACGCATCAAAGTCGCGGGATGTTAGCGTTTACCTTGGTTGTCTACTGCAAACTAAATAAACATTAAGTACGCGTTCTTCGGTGATTATGTAGAAAACAATGTATCTCCCAGAGACCTATCGGGATGCAATATTTTCATATCTAATGAGGCGAGACGAAGGGCTTAAGTAGATCCGGTATGTCAGTCAATGCAGATTTATACTGTTTGATGTTTCACAAATATGACCTTTAGTTTAATTTTGGTGATTTTCAGCAGTAAAATTATCAGTTGCTATATGTATGATCCAAGCCTTCATTTTTGTATTGTCTCATGTAACTTGAACTCAGAAATATAGAGCATGCTTCCAAGTAACTGTTTTATAGCCGTCAGAGTTGTAGGTTTTATTATGGCCATGAAATAACACCTGAAGTATTTGTTTCACAATGCTGTAACTGTAAGTTGAGCAGAACGGGAAACTATTCCGAGTTGTTCCTTAAAACCAACTCTTGAAGGGCAGAAATTCCGGAATAAATCGGCAAAAGAGCTAGAAATGGTATCCCACAGTTGCAGTGTTTAGTTAAGGTGAGTATCCTGTACTTACTTGTAACTGAATAACGGGGGTTCTGTCCTAGCAAATTTTTAGCTGCATTCACCAGCTGTCTACGCAATGAAAAACGCCGAGAGGACTTTTTCTTCGATTCTTTTCTCGCTGAAGGCTTTTATCCTTACCCTAGGACATTTAACATCTAAACAAATAGATGTTAAATGTTTCCACTTACCACACGACAGGAGAAATCCTTGAAGGATCATAAGTGTCGCGATGAAATAAAACTTTGCCATTCTCGCTGCTCTGTTGTCGTTTTAAATATCCCTTCCAAGAGATTTCAGTCAAGACACTGTTGGCCTGAACAAAGCCAGAAACTGGAATTCCCGACTGATTACGAGTTTTTGTGGGGAAAATGAATCCAAAGGTTTTGACGGGGGGAAATTTATCAACTATTAACAACCACATTAAGACGCGTCTCTATGACATGAGATGGTTGATTTGCCCTTCAATTTTCTCGACCATGTCCAAATAACCATAGCAGCTACTCCTAAACGGTGCTACATCCCTGAGGGTACACTTTATTTATTTTTACCGCATCGCCCACATGCCTAAAAAGTTTAAGTTAATTGCTGTTGGAAACAAAGTCTTGGAGAGTATTCAGAAGAAAAACTTCAACAAACTAGGAAGCTCAATAAATGTTGTTTACGATAGTAGTATTCAAGCCACCTTTTATTTCAGGAATAAACCATTGAACGACAGAGAGTTCTTCTATAGAATTTATCGGATATCGAATGCTGCAGCACGAGCCAAATGGCGACACATCATATTCACCAGGCATCATTCAACAAACGTGCCCCAGCCTATGTCGATTGGTTGTTAAGTTATCCGCATCTAAAGTTGGAGTAGTTAAAAATGCGAGCGACGTGTCGAGACGTGTTGTGTGAATGAGAAAATATTTTAAATATCAAAACTTCCAAAACTTCCAAAACTTCATTATGCCTACAATATGCATGATTAAGAAAAATTTCAGAAAATCTGCAAAATATCCATACCACATAAATTTGCTGTAAATTGTTCTCAAAATAAAATTAGAGACGCAGGGAAGCTCATAAAGCTTATAGATGAAGCTCATAAAGGTTCAGAAACAACTAGCGTCATGCCCGGAGATCTAGATTATCTGACCCCAAGAGACAATTCTCTCACCCCTATACCGCTCCGGTTTTTCTATTCTTCAATTCCATTAACACTTCCAGCGAAAGCTTCTTTCTCTTTTCTTCACAGAAATAAATTATTTGTTTTCTTCTTTGGGCCTGCTTCTTTTTTTTAGTTAAAGGACTTAATTCTTTTCTGGAAGTTTTCGTTGGAGAGCAGGCACGAGATAGCGCCAAGAACTTAGAAGGACGAATTTTTTGAAATACGCGATATAAACATGAGGTACGAGCTTCAAGATGATTGGCCCAGGAGTTTGGGAATTAATCTTAAACTGCCGGGAATTGAAACAAAATTCCAGATATCAAAAGCGAGCTTGTTCAAATCGAATTGCACGGTTCCAGTTGAAGTATCTTTATTCAATAGATAAAAGAACGAGTACGAGATTGACTGCGAGTACGTCGACTACTACGTTGCAAGCCTAGTGTTTATACTTCTTCATGGTGACCAATCCTGTGCCGATAGTCTCCTATTCATCTGCTTAGAGAGCGGTTAGGACTCTGAGAACATAACTGGACTGAATTTCAAAAGTCGTGCTAGTTTAGTTTTGCTTTCAGAAGGTTCCTGATATGAGCCTGAAGCAACTTTCTAATTGACCGCTGCATAAACTGATGAGTTCTTCATGAAAGAAAAGATGTACTATGCAATTGACGTTAATAGATGGCCAAACAAATGATCTTCTAGGAATGTTCAGGAATGGTTATTAATAATTTGGTTGAGTGTATACTCGATCATATGCATACATGGTCTGTAGTGAGAATGATAATGAGACCCAAGCTGAAATTAAACAAAAATCAAATAACGTGCTATCCTTCATGTTTTCCAAACTCAGAGCCGTGGGCATTAAATTTTGTTACGTTGAAATTTTAAACTTCAAGAGTGCGTCTAGATAAGTAGATGCCGTTTGCTTGTAATAAATTAAAATTTGATCATCGGTTTGACATGACTTTTGTGTCAATCTTTCGCTCTAAAGCACATTTTGAATCACTCACCTTGTGATATAATTGAACGCGATTTACATGTTTGTTCATACATCCCACGAACAAATTAAGATGATCAAGCTCTACTCAAAACAAAATTCAAAACAAAACATGTACGACATTCCTACTGTTCAGCTTAAATCAGCCAGTACATGCGACAATAATGTATTCACAAACTAAATGATCCATTAGTAGTCAACCATCCTTGAATACCTTTCTTCATTCTTCTGAATCTGGCGTGCACGCACTTACTCACTAGTTTCATTCCTCGCCTCACTCGATACCAAATGCATCACAAACAATTGGACACACGGACACTTACTCCCTAATCTTCCTACCTAAGAAAAATCTTGCTGTTTCTAGAAATGATTGTTCTTCTTTTAAAGCGCATATTGAGTGAAAAATAATCGCTGCTTAGTTGAAAGGCATTTTAAAGCAAAGAAAAATGATGTTTTTTGGGAGTATCTTCCTTCGTTTTAGAGAAATTGACATGTTTGTATTATGCTAATTAGGAAGGTGGTGACGTCATAAGTTGTGCAACTAAAACAGTAAAATACCAAATCAAGAATATCTCTAGAAATACTGGGGTGGTGTTCTTAAACTTGGCATCAGAAATGTACATCAGAAACAAAATTACATCATCGCGCGCCATGGTAACTACGTTAACTTCATTTTCAGAATCTTAAAAAAATGATTTACTCTGTGATGTGGAAGTTTTCAGTAGCTGTTCATTCACCACGTGCAGAAATTTTGAAGTGTCGACTGCTTCTCTTCGTCGTTTGGTAATTCCATAGCAGCCGCGTTTTCTCATGAAGGTCAAGGCAATATTTTTCTTTTCTGCCTGAATTATTTCTTTATTAAACCAGGCAAGAGCATCGAAATCGCGAATGCACTCTCCAATGTTCAAGTGCATGGCATCTATCCACAATTCAGTAGACAACATTCTGCAAAGTTTTGGAGAACAAAACACTTCAGATCCATAGCTCAACGCACTGGCGGAAATGATCTGCTCTGGTTGGCCCTGGACCATCCAGCAAGTCCTAATACTCTTAACATCCTACTGGCCGAGTTAAAGGAGCTATGTCATGGTTTGCGCATCTTGAAAAGTTAAGCCTAAATTTGTCCAGTTTGATGTTCGTATTCCGTGTCATTCTTCTTAATCCTCAAGCATCCATGCTGCTTTATGGTTTACTATTATCTCTTTGATGTTTTTCTATCTTAGTAAACTACCATTGTCAGCTTTCCTTCAATTTCAAGCAAATTTGTCTGTGGCCAAAATAACTCAAAATATTGCGACTAAGCTCCTAAAATAAGGCAAAAGAGTGAAGCATAAAGAACTTTCACTTGTAATGAATTTAGTCAGAGCTATACAAGCATGTTATTTGCCCAAGACACATGCTGTAAAACTGTGCAAAGAATCAAAAGAATTGTTACTACTTTGCTTCCATTGGAACCAAATTTGCAATTAGCAAGAGTTCATAGGGTACACTAAAGATGGTCATTGTATGTATTTCTATGTACATATATTGGTATATATTTTACGATAGAGTACAATGTATTTTGGAATGGTTTTATCGATCAGCAAACTTTGTCAAACTTTTAATACTCCTATAGCATTATTTAGTTTGTTTCAAGTTAAGAATTTTCTGATCATGGTCGTTCATGATCCCTTGATTGTATTGTTTGTGTTCAAATTACATTTTGTTAAGGAGTATCTCACATTCTTGAAATTAAAAATTTACTTATAAATTACTGAATAAAAAAGCAGTGTAATTTAGGGTGTTGTTTTTATATTGTTGCTTTTATTTGTTCCTTAGACAAGCTTCAGAAATATTTTTAGGTGGGCCTCTGTGACCACATGTTACCTTAGTTATTATGCAACCATTAAGAGGAATGTCTTCTAGAGCTTGTTACAACAGTAAGGCATATAGACCACACCTGAAAAAAGAGGCCTTTGACTCAAACAACTGGCAAAAACTACCAAACATTACCATATCGATGTTACGCACTTTGCCATGAGTCAACCGGTCCATTGAGTAGATCGACTACAAATAAAAATCATTCTACCCTATTGAACTTAAATTGTGTGTATTCACTCATTCAAATGCTGATTGAAATTAGTTCACAACCACACCAGAACATGTACTATCACATCATGCCGAGACATTGATATTTCTTTCATGAGTCCAGTATTGAAAAACGTATCACTAGCCTACAAAGTTTTTTTTTTTTTTTAACATATGAAAACACAGTTCAAGAACCAAATTAGTGTACTTAGTTTATGGACTCAGAAGGTGAAGATGAAAGTATGTAATCTCATATGACAGGGCTGTAGGAGCGTGGGTCTATGCATATTAGCCTTTGAAAATGGAAAAACGCAAATGTTTGGAAATGGTATATCGGCTTTGACAGGGCTCACGGATTTTACCCGCGTGATCACATTTTGAATAATTGCCACATTTTCATTATTTATTTATTATATGATAATGAGCTAATCTGATTGTTCATATGATAATGAGTTAATGGAAACGAACAAGCTTTACTAAAAGTATAAACCCCTTATTTCAGTGATTAATGAAATGCTAAGAATAGCAAATAACCTCAGTTCTATCCAAACTATAGAAATATTAGGCTCGTTATCAAACTCTATGTCTAAAACTTAAGCGAATTAATATATGATACATTAATGTTAACACTGGTAGTATAAGCACAGAGATAAGTTAGTTCCCTTTTTAGTTAGCTCATTCCATAAGTGTAAGACGTTTTTTCAGAACATTTGTTCCTCAGTTTCACAGTTATAATCAAGACAAATATTGTTACAACTTGATCTAAACGACTTCGCAAGAGGTTTCGTTGGGGTACAAAAATTGGGGGTAATGGTGTCGGTTTCAAAATTTTAAGAACATGCAGTCTTATTACTATGACTTCAGTTACCGACGCTTTGAACACACTCTTTTATTAATGTTTGTGACGCAGACTGAAAGTTGCTTTATTGACATTTAATATCAAGTGACGAGAAGACGTCATTTATAAAAACAAACAAACGAGTCGGGACTTCGATTCGAGACCTTTAGCCTTTCAAAATATTGAGACTCCGAGAGAGCTTCGTATAAAAATCGAGACTGCGAGACACACATAACCGGCTAAAAAAAAGGGACTGAGAGATCCGTGAAGTTCGACTTAAATTT
Source organism: Orbicella faveolata (assembly GCF_042242905.1). NCBI lineage: Eukaryota > Metazoa > Cnidaria > Anthozoa > Scleractinia > Merulinidae > Orbicella > Orbicella faveolata. The sequence goes on from NW_028301576.1 coordinate 10,553,483, forward strand.
TGCGAGACACAGTTTAACGTCCGAACACAAAGCATAATATCTTAACGGAAGTTCTTGTATCGATCTCTTTCGTGCGCAGAAACAACAGCTAGAAACAACGCTGTTTACGTTTCAATGTTAAAGTGCTAAACAAAGCTAAATATAACTTACCTTGGATGAAGGCAGGGAGCCAAACTACAAAACATACTGCTATCCGTCCGTATCCTGTTGGGGCAGGACATTGCTGTTCTCAGCGACACTGCTGTTTTGTCGCTTCAATTAACTTGGAGTCGTTTTGCCGTTAATCGTGAATATAAGTGTTATTCACTTTGTTAGCCTCGTCTACTCAAAGAGTCAGTTAGAGACTGAACGGTATGACCAAATCAAGTCTGTTCGATTAGTTTCTGAACTCTCAGACAATCTCCATTTTCACTCAATAACAATCTTGAATAGAAAGATCATTTATATTTTGAGTTACGGCTAGTCGCCATTAAATACAAGCAGTTTTTACGTTTGATCATTGTCAGTTGATAGGCAAACAGTTATTGAAAGGTTTATTTTCTGAGAGTCAGTGGAATCGATGCACTTTGACTGGCTTTCCAAGAAAACGACCTTTGCCCCAAGTTATTCCGCTCAGCTTTTGAAATTTCCAATTTATTTTGAAATTCTGATTTGTGCTGACAATAAAATAGTTTGCGTTAGCTCTATCCCGAATACCTCCTGTCTCGGAAAAATTCTAACAACATGCCCAGGGCTGGAGGAGAGAGCGGGGTTGGGGTAATGACGAGGTGTGTATGGGGGGAAGGGGAAGAAGGTGTCGGTTGAGCACGTGGAATTACTTTTCATGCCGTATCATTAGAAAAATATTGCGAATGCAAAGTGTTTGGCTTATATCGGAAGCACTACAAACTGTACCTTTACAAATATATGTATTTCTATCGTTAATAATAGCTAATTGCTAATGCAGTTCTTATTATTTGTATTTTTGTAATTTTTAGAGGGCCACAAGTTCATCAGTGATGTTAGTTACTGTTACGTGTCACCCTTATAAAATAAAGTCTCTTGCTTACTATGAAATATTTGTTTTAATAGATTGATTATAAGAGATACTGCAAAACAATAACCAATCTGAAATCAGATGTCACTTGTTAAAAAAAGACCTCATTGAAGAACTGAGCATGCTACAACCTAATGGGAAAAATCGGAATGCCCGCGTAATATGTTTAAATGCCATTTGGCCTGGAAATCTTATGGGCTTTCTATTCGAGGATTGGGAAGGTAGGCGAGGAAAAGATTTGACTGAAACTGCTGGCATGAAGACAAGATTTTGGCATCTGAGCTTGGGGAAGATAAAGCAACCGACATCTCCGTATTACTGCCTCCTCCTTCAGCGGGGAAGAAAAGTAGCTCGGATGAGTTTGTTTTGAACAAACACCTGAAAATAAACAGCTTATGCTCGCCACGATCAGTGTGTACACGTGCGTGTCTTGGTTTGTTTGCTCCACAGAGAACTAAATTCGTGTGTTTATCGATTAAACGACGATTGGCCAATATCAATCGGTGTGATCAATTGCCTAATACTTATCGATTGATATCGGGTAATCGAAAGATTTTCTGATGATCTATTTTAATAAGAAGAGCTGTTGTGAATTTTTTTTAAATATTCACAATAGTTGTCGGTTGATCTACATCGCTTTAAAATTCCAACTTTGATTCGTTCTTGTCAATCGCACTTGTTTTGTTCTCGAGGCGAGGCCCATTGTATTGTTGACCTATTGTTTCGCTTGGCCAGTTATAAAAAACCTTTTAAACGATGAAAGTCACGCCAAAATTATTGTTGTGGGAAAAGTTTAGGGCTTCATAACTTAGTATAAATCCGTCAAGCATGACATTTTGCTTTTAAAATGTGGATGTTAAAAAATACAGTGGAACAAATAAAAGCATCGAAAAATAACCTTAAGCAGCTTTCTCTTTCAATATTCCATATATATTTCTGGCTTAATTTAATCAGTTTTCAAAAAGCTATTCCAACATGAATAGAATTTTTTCATCCCTGGCATTCCGAAGTCTTGAATCAATTACTTCTCCAAGGTATGTGATTTCCATACTGGTTGACTCGTTCACTGTGTTTAAGACGGATTCCGCTCAAAGTTCGAGCAATAAGTGCCAAAATTATTTACCAAAAATCTACTCGTAGCACGGTAACTTTTGGAATACTATTTAAAACAACTCACGTTAGTTCATTTCTCTAAGTGACCCCGCAATTAAATTCTCAAGCAGTCTCGAGAAATGTCAAACCTCGTAAAAATGCTGAAAGCGTGTTTAGTTCTATTTTGAACTAACGCGAAATGTCTGTCTTAATTGAGATATGGGTAATTTCAAGTTCAATTTTCTCTCACGAGGTTAGCTAGCTCGATAGCTTAAGTCTCGGTAAGTTCTTCTTAACTGTATTCAAGATATTATCATGCCATGAGGGTTTTTTTTTGGTAACTTAATTTTTGCTATCATTGTTCGAATGTTCTGCAGAAATCATCTTAATTCGATTGTGATCAAATAGTTTTATATTGTTTTTAGATCAACTGAATTGTCGTCTTTATAAAGAGACGCCAGTAAATAGATTCTTTTGTTTTCTGTGAATCGATGGAACGCATCAAAGTCGCGGAATGTTAAGCTTTACCTTGGCTAGCTACTGCAAATTAAAATAAACATAAGTACGCTTTCTTCGGTGATTATATAGAAAACAGGGACCTATCGGGATCTCCCAGGGACCTATCGGGATGCAATATTTTCATATCTAATGAGGCGTGCCGAAGAGCTTAAGTAAATCACATTTTTTTCAGTCAACGCAGATTTATGTTTCACAAATGTGAAATATCATGTTTTGGTGATTTCCAGCCATAAAATAATCACTTACTATATATATGGTCCAAGCCTTAATTTTCGTGATTTTTCATGTAACTTGAACGCAGAAATATCGAGCATGCTTCCAAGTAACTGTTTTATAACCGTCAACGGTTGTAGGTTTTGTTCGGGCGATGAAATAACATCAGAAGTATTTGTTTCACAATGCTGTAACTGTAAGTTGAGCAGAACGGGAAACTATTCCGAATTGTTCCTTAAAACCAACTCTTGAAGAGCAGAAATTTCGGAATAAATCATGCAAAAGAGCTACAAATGATATCTTACCGTAGTAGTGTTTCCAGCGCTGAACAGACGAGCGCTACAATTGCTTAACATTGATAACTACTGCTTCTGTTCAAGGTGTTCACTAGTCAGCCGGCTATCAGCACTTGAGCCATTCAAGTACAACATAGGATACTAAGGGAAACCTTCGATCCCATTCCTGTCTATCTAAGTAATGCTTAGTTAAGGTGAGTATCGTGTACTTACTTGTGACCGAATAACTGGGGTTCTGTCCTGACAAATTTTTAGCCGCATTCACCAGCGTCCTACGCAATGAGCAACGCCGATGCGGAGTTTTTCTTTGATTCTTTTCTCGCTGAAGGCTTTTATCCTTACCCTTAGACACCCGTGACCAAACAAATAGATACTAAATGTTTCCACTTACCATACGACAGGAGAAATCCTTGAAGGATCATAAGTGTCATGATGAAATAAAACTTTGCCATTGTCGCTACTTTGTTGTCGTTTTAAATATGCCTTCCAAGAGATTTCAGTCAAGTGATGCTCAAATGATACCATGCTCAAATGACCATAGCAGCTCACCTCCTGAACGGTGCTACATCCCTGAGGCTACACTTTTATTTTTATTTTTACCGCATCGCCCACAGGATTAAAAAGTTTGAATTAATTGCTGTTGTTAACAAAGTCTTGGAAAGTGTTCAGAAAAAAAAACTTTAACAAACTAGAAAACTTAATAAATGTTGGGTACCATAATAGTGTTCAAGCCACCTTTTCTTTTAGGAGTTGTCAGAAGCCGGTAAACGATTAAACGACCGAGGGTTCGTCTATTGCCGGTTGTCAGTGTCACGCCATTCAAAATGGATCAAAATAGAAATCAAAACCGTTCAGTGGATCAAGTTCAGAATCTGGGAAATGAAAGAAGGTAAATATTCAAAGACTCTCGCCAAGATTCTGGTCACAGCAATTTTTCTTTCGCAAGATTTGCGGAGAAATTTTTTACCAAAATTTATAGAGATTTGTATGGGGACGCCATGCTGATGCCCATCCGTATGGGCACCAACATGGCGACCGGAAACCAACAGAAACATCTGTTACTGAGTTTTGCTACAAAAGCCTGAATTTATCCCTCGAGGAACTCTAAAACATTAAAATAATACCTTTTCTAAGACATGAACAGTTTAGATGGCCAAATTCCCTGAAATAAGTCACTTTTATAACCATCACGACAGCTCTCTTGGCCGTCATGTAAATGCCTCGTCACGCAAAAGCTTAGAAATTCGAGCGTAGTGTATCACAAGACCAAGAACCCATTCGGAGCGAAAATTTGTATGAATATTAGTTTTCAGCAGCTCTTATGCATCATTAAAGTAGAATCTCAGGAAGATGAATAGTTTTGTAGTTTGAATTTTGGTGACGTCATGTGAAAACCAGCTATTGAATTTATCGGATATCGAATGCTGCAGCACGAGCCAAATGGCGACACATTCTTATTCACCAGACATCATTGAACAAACATGTCCCAGCCTATGTCGATTGGTTGTTAAGTCATCCGCATCTAGAGTTGGAGTAGCTAAAAATGTGTGCGATGTGTCGAGACGTGTTGTGTGAATGAGAAAATATTTGAAATAACAGAACTTCTTCACACCCTTTTGTTTATCATTATGCCTAGCATAATAAGGAAAAATTTCAGAACATCCGTCAAACATCCATCCCAAATAAATTTGCTGTAAATTCTTCTCAAAATACAATTAGAGACTTAAGCTCATAAAGATTCAGAGACAACTAGCGTCATACCCGGAGATTATCTGACCCCATGAGATAATTCTCGCACCCCTATACCGCTCCGGTACTTCTATTCTTCAATCTATTCTTCAATCCCCTTAACAATTCTAGCAAGGGTTCTTTTCTCGTTTCTTCACAGAAATAAATTATTTGTTTTCTTCTTTGGGCCTGCTTCTTTTTTTTTTTCGTTCAAGGACCTAATTCTTTTCTGGAAGTGTTCGTTGGACAGCAGGCACGAGATAGCATCAAAAACTTCGAAATACGAATTTTATGAAATGCGCGATATGCAAATAACATGATGTAAGAGCTTCAAGATGAATTGGCCCGGGAGTTTGGGAATTAATCTTAAACTAACGGGAATTTAAACAAAATTCAAGATATCAAAAGCGAGCTTGTTCAAATGCAGTTTCATGGTTCCAGTTGAAGTCTCTTGGTTCAATAGATAAAAGAACGAATACGAGATTGAGTGCGTGTACGTCGACCATTACGTTTCAAACCTAGTGCTTAAACTTCTTCATGGTGACCAATCCTGTGCCGATAGTCTCCTATTCCTCTGCTCAGAGAGCAGTTAGGACCTTGGGACGTAACTGGACTGAATTTCAAAAGTCGTGCTAGTATAGTTTTGCTTTCAGAATGTTCCTGACATGAGCCTGAGGCGACGTTCTGGTTCAAGTGAGTGCAGCATAAACTAATGAGTCCTTCATGAAAGAAAAGATGGACTATGCAATTGACGTTAATGGATTGCCAAACAAATTATCTTTTAGGAATGTTCAGGAATGGTTGTTGATGTTTTGGTTGATTGCATACTCGGACATATGCATACATGGTCTGTAGTGAGAATGATAATGAGACCCAAGCTGAAATTAAACAAAAATCAAATAACGTGCTATCCTTCATGTTTTCCAAAGCCAGAGCCGTGGGCTTTGAATTTGTTACGGAGAAATTTTTAACTTCAAGAGTGCGTATAGATAAGCAGATGTCGTTTGCTTGCAATAAATTAAACTTTGATCACTAGCTTGACATGTGTCGCTCTAAAGCACATTTTGAATCATCTGCCTTATGATATAATTGAACGCAATTTGCATATTTGTTCGGCATCCCACGAACAAATTAAGATTATCAAGCTCTATTCAACGCAAAAGTCAAAACAAAACATGTATGACATTCCAACTGTTCAGCTTAAATCAGCCAGTGCATACGACAATAACGTATTCATAAACTAAATGAGCCATTAGTAGTCACCCATCCTTGAACCCCTTTTTCCCTCCTTCTGTATCTGGCGTGCACGCACTAACTCACTAGTTCCATCCCTCGCCTCACTTACTACCAAATGCATCACAAACAAATGGAAACACGGACACCGTGCTCCCTAACCAGCAAAAGACAAATCTTGCTGTTTTTAGAAATGACTGTTCTTCTTTTAAAGTGTATTTGAAATAAAAAATAGTTGCTGCTTAGTTGGAAGGCTTTTCAAAGTAAAGAAAAATGGCGTTTTTTGGGGGAATATCTTCTTTCGTTGTAGAAATATTGACATTTTTGTATTATGCTAATTACTAATTTTATTTTTTTGTGTGTGTGTGTATTTTATTTGTTTTGGGGTTTTTACAATTTTTACAAGTACACAAACTACATCACAGATTCTACATGTATAAATATATATTACACTACTCTATTGCACAAAGAAAATACACTACACTACACTACACTACACTACAAGAATAGAAGAAAGAAAAAAAAAAAGGGAGGCATCGCGTGTTGATATAAATAAATAGTTCAGCTATTGTTCTATCAGTTGAAGGAGGGGTTTTCATTTGTTATAATGGATCTGAAGTTTGTTATTCTTTGTAGCTATAAAACGTTCTATTTGAAACGTAATTTTAATTCTTTCGAAAAATGATTGAAAATGTAATTATTTATTTATCGCACCATGCTCAATAAGACTTCTTTATCTAAAAAAACCCACTGATTTAATGACGTCTTGAGTTGTGCAACTAGAACAGTAAAATACTCAATCAAGAATATCTCTAGAAAAATTGGGGTGTTGTTCTTTAAACTTGGCACCAGAAATGTACATCATAAAAGAAACAGAATGACACCATCGCCATGGTAACCAAGTTAACTTCACTTTCAGAATCTTGAAAAAATTATTCACTCTGTGATGTGGACGTTTTAAGTAGCTGTTCATTCACCGCTTGCAGAAATTTTGAAGAGTCCACTGCTTCTCTTCGTCGTTTGGTAATGCCATAGCAACCGCGTTTTGTAATGACGGTCGAGGCATTTTTTTCTTTTCTGACGGAATTGTCCCTTTATAAAACCAGGCAAGAGCACCGAAAACGCAAATGCACTCTCCAGGTTATTGACAAAATGTTCAAGTGCATGACATCCATCCACAATTCAGTAGACAGCATTGTACACAGTTTTGGAGAACAAAACACTTCAGATCCACAGCTCAATGCACTGGGGGAAATGATCTACTCTGGTTGGCCCTGGACCATCCAGCAAGCCCCAGTGATCTTAATGTCCTACTGGCCCTTTCGCGACGAGCTCGGTGTAGGAGATGGGTAGCCATGAAAAAATTACCGCATCATTATACCTACTGGATTTCGCAAGGAAATTTTGCCAAAGCTTCATGATATGCAGCAGACCAAGGAACCATGAAGAGCTCGGAAATAGGACCTCAGCATACTGGACAGGGCTAAACAAAGACATGTAGAAATTGTCAGAAACTCCAACCGGGACAGAAAAAAGAACTCCTAATACCCACAGGGGTGCCGCCGAAGACGTGGCACACTATTGGCACAGACCTCTTCACCATAAATAGCAATATATTTATTTAGGGAGGAAGCCACAGCACCATTACCTGGTTTTTATGGGGGTCCTCTATCCTGGTCGAATTGGAATTTGGAGTGTTTGTTTTTGTGGAGAAGGAAAACCAGAGAAAGTGGGAAAAAAAATCCAAAATCAAACGACAATGAAGTGAAAACTAACCAAAGTGAAAGAAAAGCTTGCAGGAGTCCTCCGATCGTACGCTGTAACACCCCAACTGAAAGACAGCAGAGACGCACCAGAACCCATACGCGGGTGATTCCTCAGAGCAACAAAGAAATCGAACCAGACTCAGATGGACAAATTTATAGCACAAACTACCGTCAACCCAGCTGCTGTATTTTCATCATAAAAAAAAATAAAGCGCATGGTAGCTTCTCGAAGGGAATGATAATATAATTATAAGCTACGTACGAGAAAGCAAGTTGTAGTAATTTGAGGTGCGTAAAGGAAATGCTGCATTACGCTACCAGTCCTCCAGATTGCCGCGCGACGATGTTAATTTGTGGATCAAAAAGTCAAGAAAAGGACCAGTTGCAAATTCGCTGCACCAACATGTTGCCCAAAAATTGAGCTCGTGTTTCATAATAGGTGATAATACATTAAGGTCTTTCAACTTGCAATACAGTATTGTCGTTGGACGAGTTCCAGAGAAAATGTTGCTGATATTAATCGGCTTCAGAAACATTTTAACCTGCTGTTGTGCTTACTCATAAGAAAAATCAAAAGCCCGTTTGACCTGCCTCGGTTCACTTGTTTTAGAGCGCGGATGAATCCACGGCTAAACCAAGCAAGTGTAAAATGCAAGCGTAACGCTCAATAAAGTAAACTGGAGCACATTTTCACTTCCGTTATTTTTTAGGAATCCAACTTGATCCGACTCGATCAGGCCCGATCTGCCCCTTATTGATTGTGATTTATACCTGTTTGCTAATTAACAAAGGTCGTTTTCTTGGAAAGCCAGACAAAGTCCGTTATTCCACTCTCAAACAATAAACCTGTCAATAACTGTTTGCTTATCAACTGACATGATCAAAAGTAAAAACTGCTTATCATTAACGGTAACTAGCCGTAACTCAAAATATAAATGATCTTTCAATTCACAATTGTGTTTTTGAGTGAAAATGGAGATTTTCTGAGAGTTCAAGACCTCATCGAACAGACTTGATTTGGTCATACCGTTCAGTCCCTAACTATCTCTTTGAGTAGACGAGGCTAACAATGTGAATAACACATGATTAACACATGATTAATGGCACAATAATACTTAACGATTAACACATGATTAATGGCAAAATAACTCCAAGCTAATTGAAGCGACAATACAGCAATGTCCTGCCACAACAGCATACGGATAGCAGCATGTTTTGTAGTTTGGCTCTCTGCTTTCATCCAAGGTAAGTTATATTTAGCTTTGTTTAGCACTTTAACATCGAAACTTAAACAGCGTTGTTTCATGCTGTTGTTTTCAAGAGCTTCCGTTACGATATTATACTGATGGGTTGGGAACGGGCGTTGTCGCCGATATCACACTTCTTGCACTGATCATAAACTTATTTCCATTAATATTGGACTCCTTGTTTAATAACAAACCGCATATAACCTTTTTAACGGCTATTTTCGTCGTGCTTCATTCACTTATGCAAACTTAAATCGCAGCTCATTTCGATGCTTTGGTCTGTTATATTCTCAAAAGGGTAAAGAACATTTAATGACAGTCTTATCATTTCCCTTATCGACTCTTCATGCGTTTGATATGGTGTTAAAATCAGTAAAGCATTCGTGAAAAGCTTTTCATTTCGTTTCGTCGTGAATTGCGGAATGAAAGGGGTTTGTTCAACGAATAGGAACTGCCGTTGACAACTGACGGGAAGATCAGCGAAAAATTCATTTATGCTCGCTAGTCAGTAGTTGTTTGTTTTTATTTCTCAATTTTACTGGTGAACCTTGTTCTAAAAACGAGAAGCCTTTAAAGTGGCTTCGGATTCACTCACTTCGAGTTGGAGGGGAATCCAGTCTGAGTCATAACGACTGTCGCTAGGACTACGGCAATTACATGCAGTTTCTGGGTCTGTCGTGAACCGCGTAACGATTAAAAAGTGCCAGAAAGGAAACTAGCGGGACCGTAAATTATGCATTCGCTGTCATGAAAATAGTTTGTAGAGAGTAAGCGCTGCTCTCCAGCGATTGGACACGTATAGTGACCTACGACAATGGACGAGTTTCTTATACATGATATGTGCTGTGCAGCCAAATATTTAGAAATTATGCTTTTTTAAGAAAGCTTAGTTTCGGCAAGCCAAGGTTATTTCACATATGTGGAAAACTCTGTTCTTAAACACCTCTTACCTTTGAATTCGGAATGTTTCATTCTAGAACTTTGTGTTCGGACGTTTACCTGTGTGCATGTTTAATTATGTCGTTCTTCCGACATTGGCTGATACCTCCCCTTGATAGAACCAAAAATTAGCTGTTGGTAAAGATTATTCCATTTTTATAGTTTTCAACTGGTTAATCTCTGCTTGCCGGCTTATCAAGTCAGCTGCGTTCGATAAGGATTTACATCCGAGTCCTTTGTTTGTACAACCTAGTTTACCCTTGGCTCGAGTCCCGGGCGTAGCTATTACCATACAAGTGAATGCATTGTCACGTTGTATGAAGTAGAAATAGAAGAAGATGTAGAATTACTAGACTTAGTACTAGACGATTAAACTCTGAAAAACTCAGTTCAAGTCTCAACAGTCCTGATACCTCTTGTTGTAGTCAAGCGGGAATCGGTTAGTCCCTACACATGTAAGTTTTTCTTTACACCAGTTGTATTGCAGAGAATCTCGAAAAGCCGAATCCAAATATAAACTACAGACAAACCGGATGTTGGTTAACTCTGCCATATGACGGTGTCATTTTCAATTCAAATTTGCCCCAACAAAGTTGTCAAGTTTTGTTTGAGATTTGAAAAATTTTTGTCCTCTTTATTTTCTTTGTAAAATGTAATAATTCGTTTTTGTGATAGAGCAAAATAACAATACATCAGAGTCAAAAGTCAAAGAGAGATAAAAGAACTGCTCTACGGTCGACAGTTTATCTGCCAAAAAAACTGTGAGAAATTAATGACAGGTTGAGTTCAAATCACCAAACTGGAAACTGCGCTTCTAAATTGAAAATGTAAGCAGAATTTTTAATAGCAATTTAATAGATAGATGTCCGTATAAATGTCTACCTCTTTAAAACCGCGGCGCCAAAACTTGATTAAGTACGAGCCAAAACAGCTCTAGTCGTATGTTGGTTGCTACTCACATTTCTGCAAGAGGCTATGTGCGTCATATCAGACTTAAATGCCTGCAGTCTGGCTCCAAAATTAATTCAACGCCATAAAGTCAAGAAAACAGAAATTTCATACGTTATATATAAAATGCGAATATTCACAAAAATATTTCCGGCCTAAAATCGGCAGAAAGATAAGAATATTCAGTCTGGGTCAGAATAATTAAAAGAATAGTGTGTTCAAAGCGTCAGTTACTGAAGTCGTAGTAATAAGAAGTTATTAAAATTTTGAAAAGTATCAGCTGATTCCGACACCATTACTCCCAATTTTTATGCCCCAACGAAACCCCTTACGAAGTTGTAAAATTATTTGTCTTGATCATAACGTGAAACTGAGGAACAAATGTTTTGAAAAATGTTTTACACTTATGGACTGAACTAACTAAACCGGGAACTAACTTAACTCTGTGCTTATACTAAGAGTGTTATCATTAATGTATCGTGTATTAATTCGCTTATTGACAAAAATTCGCTTAAGTTCTAAACATGGTTTGATAATGAGACATACTTCTAGTGTTTGGATAGAATTGATGTTATTTGCCACTCTTAGCATTTTACTAATCACTGAAAGAAAGGGTTTATGCTTTTAGTAGAGCTTGTTCGCTTTTATGAACTCATTATTATATTAGCAATCGGATTAGCTCGTTATCATATATTACCCACGCTTAATTTTCGCGCAATTCTATTGGCTACTTTACGTCACGTGGTGCAAAATTACTGGGCAGTTATCACGCAATAACCTCCGCCTGCGTCGATAATTGCCCTGCGACTGTTTCTGTCGAGAAGAAGCAAAGCTAAAAAGAATAAATCCAGCTCTAGAATTTTACCTTTTCATCTTTGTTTTTTTATTTCACGGAAGAAAAACAAACTCTTTTCGTGGAATCCGCCCATTGAGAATATTAAAAAACCGGTCGCCAATGCTATCCCAATAAGTACAAAAGAGTCAATAAAATATGCAGAAAATTAATGGGAGGGTTATAAAATAAATAAACCCCTTTCTGGCTCGCTGGTATGTCGGCCGATAAAGTCCTTGGCTGAGAGATTGTCCTCAAAATTTCACATTTGCCCTCGAAGCTTCGCTTCTCGGCCAAATATTCATTTTTCGGACAATATATCACCCGCGGACATTATCAGCCGACATACCAGGCGCCAGAAGGGGTTTATTTACTAAATAACTCAATAATGAAAATGTGCGAATTATTGAAAATGTAATCATGCAGGTAAAATCCGTGAGCCTTGTCAAAGCCGATATACCATTTCGAAACATTTGCCCTTTTCCATTTTCACAGGCTAAATCCACGCTTTCTAGGAATTGCTTTGGCAAATTAATGTGCAATACATTTATTGTTGAAATGCAATCTGTGATTTTTGAAGCTTCCTAGAGTGATGTTGTGCAACCTCTTTCTGTACTTATTCCTGTGATTCTACTTAAAAGGGATTACAAAGCACTTCGTCTCTTTATCATTTAAGCCTGGTTTTCATTAGCGACGCAAGCACAAGCGCAAGCACAACAATTCTTATTTCGCCGTTAAAACGGCCTTGACGCAGGCATAAGCACAAGCGCAAGCACAAGCACAAGGATCGAATTTTTCCTTTATCTTGTGCTTGCGCTTATGTTTGCGTTTGCGCTGCAACAAGTGAAAACGAAATACCGCTCAGGCACAACACAAGCACAAGGATATTTACCACACGTGGTTATGTTAGGCCAGTGATTAAGTGTTAAATATCGACTGAATTTGGTCAAGCGATGTTCAATCGATAACCACATGAATTTAGTTTCCGCGGTAGAGCCAACGCACCAAGACACGCACGTGCACACAGTGATCTTGGCGAGCATATGCTGTTTATTTCCAAGTGCTTGCTCAGAAAACGAACTCATCTGGACTACTTTTCTTGCCTGCCGAAGGAGGACGTGGTAATGCAGAAACGTCGATCTTCCCCAAGCTCAGATGCCCAATTTCTTTCTTTATGCTAGTTGTTTCAGTCAAATCTTTCCTCTCCCTGCCTTCTTGCTCCTCGAATAAAAGCCCATAAGACATAAGAGTTCCAGTCCAATCGGCATTTGAACATTTTACGCGGGCTTTCCGATTTTTAGCATGCTCAGTTCTTCAATGAGGTATTTTTGTTAACACTCGACATCTCTATACGGACAAAAACCAAACATCTTTGATACGCAGTTTTTTTCCAGTGATATGACCGCAAAAATAATAGGGACTTTAAGCAAAGACAACGCGGACGGCGACGGGAACGCCATAAGATCAGGGAAAAGCCAAAAGGTCCACTGCGCATGACTGGCGGGAAACAAGTTGACGTTCTGCGTTCGGGCCCGACGTGAGTGAAGCTCATTTCGCGTTGTCTGAAAACGTGAGTTTTCGCTTTCGTTTCCTCTGCTGTGTCAACGCTAAATAACCCGTGTTACTAATTTCGAGGAACTTTAATGCTTGTTTTCTCTTGTTATGTGAGATATTTCATTTTAAAGAAACGTCGAGAAATCTGAAGCGAACTCAAGCCAGTCGGCGAACATGTGAGTACCGTGAAATATCTTTTTGAAAGCTAATGTAAGTAAAGACAACTTACATGAATTTCAATCGAAATTTTTCCTTTCGAGAAGTACTCAAATGTCAAATGGCTCATGATGGTGAGATTCTAACACATTTAAAAGGATAGACACCATTAAAACTTGCGTAGCTGTTTCCATTTTCAGTCGTAAGATCAGTGGTTTACTTAGATCTTTATCAGTCAGCACACTGTTTTGTCGCGCCAGTCTGATTAAACATCTGCTGATAACAAGTTCGTTTACTTCATTGTACAACTCAGCGAGAAGGGGCAAGTTGCGTTTGTGGAAGCGAAATTCAGACCAGCACTCGTCGTCTTCAAACCATCGAAGTTAAAATCAGGAAAGGAATCATTAGACCGGTTTAAATCGTACAAGAGTAGAAGTTCGTGATCGTTTAACACACCTTCATCGTGGATTATCAAGAGTTGATTGCGAACTTCTTTCAATAAAGTGATCCTAGTTCATCTTGACAAACAGAGGACGAATATCGATTATGTCAATAAGCTTTCAGTGCGGAAACCGCGGTTTCCGACGGTGCCGCTTAATGTTTGTGAATTCCCGCCACAACGGCGTTCTCTCCCCAGCCTTCTCACAGGTTTCGGCGTTCCCGTCGCCGTCCGCGTTCCCGCTGCTTAAAGTCCCTAATTCCAGGCACTCAACCGACTCCTTCTCCCCTTTCCCGTCATACACACCTTGCCACTACCCCAATCCCCCTCCTTCCTCCAGCCCTGGGCTTGTTATTGTACTGTCGGTCCGGAATTGAACCGGATACCCGATCCTTGTTGCGGATCATGGGCAACGTCAACGAGGCTCTGGTGGAGGGACGAAGGCCAAACGCCACCTCCCGGATTGAATGGTTACGGCACCTGAAGACTTAACAAATTCGCTGGACACCCGTTTGGGACTGAAGGAACCATGATTTGCAAATTCAGTATGAATTGACAATCTGTGTCTTCCATTTTTTTTGGAAAAGATGTGTGACATCTACAACTACCGTAAATTTTGAATATGCGTGAATCTGATGTTAATCATTTAAAATGGATCGGTAAAAGAAGAGCAGTGATTTCTAGAATTAAGCAAGATTTGTCTTTGTTGATTATGGAGGAAGTGTCCGTGTGTCCATTTGTTTGTGATGCATTTGGTGGTGAGTGAGGCGAGCAATGAAACTAGTGAGTTAGTGCGTGCACATTAGATTCAAAAGAATGAAGAAAGGAGTTAAAGGATACGGGTGACTACTAATGGCTCACTTGTTTTATGAATACATTATTGCCGTACGCATTGGCTGATTTAAGCTGAACCGTTGGAATGTCGTACATGTTTTGTTTTAAATTCTTTCTTTGAGTGGAGCTTAATCGTCATAATTTGTTCGTGGGATGAACAAACATGTGGATCACGTTCAATATCATAAGGCTCATATTGTTCAGTGATTCAAAATGTGTTTTAGTGCTAAAGATTGACACAAATCAGTGATTAAAGTTTAATTTATTCCAAGCAAATTCATCTGCTTATCTGGACGCACTCTTGAAGTTACAAGTTTCTCCGTTGCAAAATTCAATGCCCACGGCCCTGACTTTGGAAAACAAGAAAGATAGCACGTAGTTTGATTTTTGCCTAATTTCAGCATGGGTCTCATTATTATTCTCACTACAGACCTTATTTTCGTGTATGCACTCAGCCAAATCATTAAGAACCATTCTTGAACATTCCGAAAAGATTAATTTTTGTCTGGCAATCTATCAACTTGACTGAATTAACTGCATAGTCTCGCATTAGTTTATGTAGCACTCAACTAGAACGTTGCCTTAGGCTCGTGTTAGCACCCTACTAATAGCAAAACTAAACTAGCACGCCTTTTGAAATTCAGTCCAGCTACGTATGTTTCCGCAGAGTCCTAATTAACTGCTCTCTGAGCAGATGAATAGGAGACCATCGGCACAGGATTGGTCAGTGTGTAGATGTAAAAGCACTAGGTTTGAAACGTAGTAGTCGACGTAGTCGTACGCGATCTCGCACTCGCACTTCTATTTATTGAGCCAAGAGACTTCAACTGGAACCGTGCTACTGCATTCAGTAAACAAGCCTAATTTTGAGTAACTTCGCTTTCGAGTTTTTCCATGACGTCTCGACTCGTCGCACACATTTTTAGGGCCTGATTACATGGCGAATTTCAGCCCGGGCTGAAATTTCAGCCCGGTTAGCTGGGCTGAAATTTCAGCCCAGCTTCTGAAACAAATTCTAATGAAATCAAATTGGCGATTACATGGAGAAGGATTCAGCCCGCGCCGCAGTTCAGCCCGGGCTGAAATTCGTCATGTAATCGCAACAAAATTTCAGCCCCCCTGGCCGGGCTGAACTTCGCCATGTAATCAGGCCCTTAGCTACTACATCTTTGCATGCGGATATCTTAACAACCAATCAGGATATCGACATATATAGGCTGACACACGTTTGTTCATTGATGCCTGGCGTGAATAAGAATGTGCCACTGTTTGGCTCGTGCTGCAGCATTCGATATCCGATAAATTCAATAGAAAAACCCTTGGTCGTTCAATGGTTTACCGGCTTCTGACACTTCTTGAAAGAAAAGGTCGCTTGAATCATACTACTATCGTAAACAACATTTATTAAACTTTCTACTGATGTATAGTTTATTGGAGATTTTTTTTTTTTTTTAATTAATTTCCAGGTCTTTGTTTCCAACAGTAATTAACTCAAACTTTTTAGTTGTGTAGACGTTGCGGTAAAATAAATAAATTGTAGCCTCGGGGATATAGCGCGTGTCTGGGGTAGCTGTTATGGTTATTTGGACGTGGTCGAGAAAATTGAGGGGCAAAGCAGCCATTTCACGTCATAGCGTCGCATCCGAATGTGGTTGTGAGTGGAACCGATAAATTGTCCCTCTCAAAACCTTTGGGTTCTTTTTCCTCACAAAAGCTCATAATCAGTTTAGAATTCCAGTTCCTGGCTCCTGAGGTTCAGGTTAATAGTGTCTTGACTGAAGTCTTTTGGAAGGTATATTTAAAACGACAACAGAGTAGCGACAATGGCAAAATTGTATTTCATCGTGACACTTATGATCCGTCAAGGATTTCTCCTGTCGTATGGTAAGTGGAAAAGTGTATTATCTATTTGCTTAGTTTCGGACGTCTGTGGGTAAAGATAAAAGCCTTCAGCGAGAAAAGAATCGAAGAAAACGTCTGTTGGGCGTTGCGCATTGCCTAGGCAGCTGGTGAATGCGGATAAAAATTTGTCAGGACAGAGCCCCCGTTATTCTGTTACAAGTGCACGATACTCACGTTAACTAAGCATTACTTAAATAGCCAGGGATGGGATTCAAGGTTTTCCTTAGTATCCTACGTTGTACTTGAATGGCTCAAGTGTTGATAGCCTGCTGATTAGTGAACACCTTGAACAATAACATTACTTATCAATGTTATGTAATAGTAGCGCTCGTCTGTTTAGCGCAGGAAACATTGCAATGGTAGAATATCATTTCTAGCTTGTGTGCATGATTTATTCCGGCATTTCTGCTCTTCAAGACTTGGTTTTAAGGAACACTCTTAAGAGATTCCCGTTGTGCTCACCCGTTATAGCTGCAGCTTTGTGAAACAAATACCTCTCGTGTTATTTCATCGCTGAAACAAAACTTGCAACTTGGAAGACTATAAAACAGTCGTATGGAAGAAAGTTCGATATATCTGCGTTCAAGTTACATTGGAAATTACGGAAATCATATGTGACTATGTTGTTACTAAAAATCACAAGAATATAAAGTATGCATTCTGTATAAGGTCATATTCGTGAAACATCGAACAATATAAATCTGCGTTGACTGACAAAACTTGATTAACTTAAGCCCTTCAGCTCGCTTTATTAGATGAAAATATTGCTTCCCGATAGTTCTCTGGAAGATGCATTGTTTTCTGTATAATCACTGAAAAAAACGTAGTTTGCAGTAGGTGACCAAGCTAACGGTTAACATACCGCGACTTTCATGCGTCCCTTCGGTTGATAGAAGAACAATACGCTATTCATTCGCGGGTAGACAAAATAACCTATTAACTAGCGTCTCATTATGGAGCCGGCATTTCAGTTGAACTTACCACAATCTAAAAAATTAATAAATCACAATCTAATTAATCACAGTGAACAAGTCAACAAATATGGCCAGAGCTACAAATCACATACTTTAGAGAAGTAATCGATTTAAGACTTCGGGATGCAAGAGATGCGAATGGTAAATCGTCGTCACATGATCACTTGTTATGAATCCGCGACCGAGTCATTTCTCATGTTGCAAGACAGTGAATGTTGATTTATTCGGAATGCGATGTTTCCGTGAAAGCGGCATAAGTTACTTGGCAGTAGTTAAGAAATGTATGAGACTTTTTGTGAAGAATAATATGATGTAGTTTTCGCACAAGAAATACCCAGCAATATTTGTACATGGACTCAAGAAAATGATCAATTAACCTACTCCCAGTTAATTCCTCCTTATAATGGCATTTTAATTCCCACCGTTGCATGCCGTTTAACCTTTGCTTTCACGGTCATATACTAGTCAATGGAACCTGCAAACTTTCGTAACTGCGACAGACGGATTGATACCGAAATACAAAGGCACCTGCTAACGGAAAAAGTCAGTCTTTCGGGTAGCCAATCACAGCGGAGGATTTGGTCCATCTTGCCTGCTCGCTGAGCGTCAGCCATATAAGAACAGACTAATGAGTCCTAATAAGCGATAAAAGATTTTCAAATTTGTGAATTTACTATTCATGAATTTAGAACCCCCTTTTACCTCGTTTTATAAAACTGTCTACAATATCTATGACCTTTATAATAACCTTTATTCTAAAATTAGGCGGGATTTGTTTTTCATTGATAATATAGCAACGTATGAAATTGAATATAAAGGAGCTGTCTGTCTGGTTTTGTAGCCTTAGGCTGCAAGTCCGTATGTACAGGTTTGAGCCACACTTAATTTAAAGTAGCTCGAATTTCCGGTTTTGCTTGCACAAATAGAGCAGGTTAAATTAGTAATCATAGAACTAAAGGGTAACAGCCTTTTTTGGAAGGAAAAACGATCGAAGTGTGGTTTCGTGACTGATGGAGACACTGTTAATTTGTTTGCTTTGTTGCAGTTTTTCTCGCATCTGACTGCTGGCTACACAATCGACAATTTAAAATAAAATTAAAGTGGTCACGGTTTTTTGACTTTCAGAGTAAAAAGTTGGGCCACTTTTTTTTAGTAAAAGAAAGTAGTTTATTTGTCGTAATCGACATTTTATTCGCGTGGCCTGATATACATTAATCAGGGCTTTTTAAGGCGGCTTCAGAACATTTATAATCATCACATCACATAAAAATATTTTTATTTTCATCTATGTCGCCGTTTGCAATCGATGC